>NW_018020681.1:541316-578429 GCF_002006095.1 Pseudomyrmex gracilis
ATTAAATGCATTAAATCCTATTTAGGCAATTCATCGTCTTTCTAAATTTTAACGCGTCTTAGGGCCGTAGTGCGGTAGTGACACTTTTCCGGACATGGGTCCCTATACTCAAATGTTTTTTACTGTTGCACTGAATAACCCCTAGAAGTTTGATCCCATAGTTCTGAAACACCCTGTATATATATATATATATAATATTTAATATATATATAATAAATAATATATATATATATATTATATTTATATATATATTATTTATATATATATATATATATATAACGTATAAAACTTGAACAATTTTAAATTTACATCGTCCACTTTTGTCCTATTATAAAACAATGAGATTTATTACAGTTACTACAAGTAATCCATAACAAACCGCAGCGCTTTTTTGTCGAAAACTGAAATAACTTCCATGAAAAACCGCAGGATTAAATTCAGCGTACCCGCACGTTTTCTGTTATGCCACAAAATGAAATAACGATACAAACATCGACAGAACTATTTTTGCGCATTTTTGGACTATTTGTAAAATAAATTGCAAACTTTGAAATAACGTCAGCTCATTTATAAACACAAAAATATAATATAAATATGTTAACTTAGAATATTATATATGCGTATTGTTTATGTATATGTAGCGAAATATCAGAAACCCAATCTTTTTCCAGATCTCTCCTTTAATACTTACGTTACTCTCATAATAATAATATGCAAGAAATACGTTCCTCTCCCGGTTTCAACTCAATATACCAAGAAACTAAATGAAATTGAAGACGAGGCAGCCGCAGTTGCCTGGGCAAATTAGCATAATATGTTAATGACACTTGCAATATATTAGCATGGCGCAGCTCTCGCTATACCACCTACTGTCTCCTCTCCTGACTTCCTGGATGGCGCAATTAATAAATTCGCTATGTTACCTAACGTGCACCATCGTATACCCTACACCGGATTAAAAACATCGCTTTACCTACATCCCCGACCGTGTCGTTCGCTGGGAACAGGCAGCAACAGCACCAGGAGCAACAGCGGCGGCGGCGGTGGCGGCGGCGGCGGAACCACGGAAGTGCGGGTCGTTTTATTTTACGTAAGACAACGATGCAGTGGCGTAAAAACTACCGAAAGGAGCCATAGGATTAGCGGAAAGCTCTCTTTCTCTTCCTCTATGTCTCGGTATATACGACGTTGTACCGCGTCGAGAACCAAATTAGCAAGGAGGCTTATTACCGTAGCTGCAGCTGTGCGCCGTCGTAATCTGCCGCCGGTGTGCTGCTCCTCTTCTCCCGGATGTGTGTAGCCGCGTGTAACCGAGGCTCTTCTCGCGGCACGTTATTGTCTCTAATTTAAACCGGCGATTTCCTGTCACTCCGGGTCGCGACTAAGGCCTGCAGTAGGTACTACGCGTTCTACGAGCTCGCCCATTCATCGCGCGCGCCCGCTCCGGCCGGTTGCCCCGGAGAAAGAGAGAGAACAGGATTACGTGGGCTAGATCAGTACGCGACGTGGAGCGGCGGTGAACCGGCACCGGTCAAGTTTCTCAATTAGCTTATAAATGAAGTATTAGACCGAGAGGAGCATAAAACGTACAATTTATGCTTTTTACAATCGAATTAAACGTTCAGATTTATGAATCACGTTCATTACCGTTTTTTTGTTTTCCGAGTAAACAAAATGGCTTTCTTTATCGTTATCATATAAATAAATTACTTTGAGCGATAACAGCGTGATGAATATTTTCAATTAAACAACTTTCTTATCTCAGTTTTGTCCATTCTAACGAGAAAGTTCGCAAAAATTCTGTTTGGTCGCGATTCCGAGTTACAACAAGCTTGCTGTCGCCATTGAATCACAGTTTGAGGAGCACTGAGCATTTGCTTCGGTATGCACGCGGAATACGCGTGGGTTTCTTTAACGTTAGCCACCGGCGACGCCACTGACGACGTCGTGGAGCGCATAAGCGGAGGAAGCGATCATGCAGAATCCAAGTAAGGTCGCCGCTTTGTCCGGTACGAATCTCTTAGAAAATATTTTTTATATAAAAATACACAAACCCTTCTCTCTCACGGACGGAATAGTTCTCGAGTTAATGCTTAGAGAAATATATTCCAAGCGAAGAAAGACACGGAAGACGGACAAACAACTTCGGATAGTCACAAATAAGAATGTCTTTTGCACAACACAGAGGGATTTATATTTCAAAAGAATTTTCAAATGAAAAAAAAGGAAGATCTCGTTTTAAGAATCATAAGTTGTTATTTTTTAGTGTTGTAATAAAATATCAAAAAATATCTTTAATAATCTCGTAATGCTATTTATGTGGCGTATTGCCGAACGTAATAATAATTTTCGCTCTCCTCAAAGTTTTCATCTCTTGATGATGCGACAAACACGCGCCGAAGCGATACTATTAAAAAAAAAAAAAAAATCGTTCCCGACGATATTCACGCGGACGCGCAAGGAATACGATCGGCAACGATCGGACGCCACGCGAGGAAAGCCATTCTTCTTTACGACGCACAAGTGGTCTCTCGCGGTAGTACAACACCTATATGTATACCAACGCAAAACCGGTCGAGCTATTATTTTTTTTATGACGTAATTACCGTCGAAGCCTGCCCTGTGCTGAATTGGCCCGGGCACGGACAACTCTCTCCGCCGCTCCTTCCTGTGTGTTCACCCATCTCTCTCCTTGCATTCTCTTTCCCACTCATTCGATCTTTCTCTCCCTTTTGACGTAGTCTCTCGCTCACGGCAGACCAATCTTCGACGTTCCGATTTTGTTACAGACTGCAGAAGAGAAGGAGAGAGAGAAAGAGAGTCTTAGCCCCCCCCACGTAATTTCCACGTTATTAATCCGCTCAGGGCCGTACCGTATTCTTCTTTAGCACTCGAACGATCCCCGCGTATCCCCGCGCTCGAAAACTTCTCTTGACAAAATTGATCTAATCGCACGCGCGCGGTTACCCTTCAAGCTGTACCACGCCGTGTACGCAAAATGTTTGTTTTGAGACACAAAGAAAGAACTTTTAGATTATTCTAACTTTATTCAATCATTTTGTCATTATTTTTTGCATAATTTTTTCGAAGGTACTTTATTTAGCTATTTACCTTTAAGCTTGGCACGAAGTGAAACTGATGATTCTGATGATTCTAAAAAAAAAAAAAAAAAATAGCTTTTAATGCGAGAATTCACAAATAAACGACGATGTGACGCCTACACTGTTTTGAGAAGCGAAACAGTGTTAAAAATACATATATCTCCTCTTCAGCAGTCGCGGCATTACGACTCTTTAGAGTTTTCGTTGATTCACTGGCTTCTCTGACTATATTTAGATAAGTCTGTGTTTCTACGTAGAGTGAATATACAGTCTCTATTTTTTTAATTTTTTAATTTAAAAGTGAGATAGGATAAAACTTGGTTCCCAGACAGAGAGAAATAATTTCTTTCCCTATGTGTAAAATGCATGAAAGAACGAAATATACACAGAAAAAAGGGCTCATAAATATTTTTCGTTTGGCGTTACAATTTCCGAGGGAATTCATTTCTCATTTGATACGATACTTTCCACCAGAAGAGAGAGAGAGAGAGAGAGAGAGAGAGAGAGAGGGAGGGAAAAGAGAGAGAAAAAAAAAGTCGTTTTACCTCGGCCGTGTCATTCTACGCTTCACTTGTCAAAATTGCATATTAAATGAAACACTAATCGCGGAACGAATATCCTACAAATATCCGGTCGCTGGTTTTTTTTTTTTTTGTTTTTTGTTTTTACACGGCGAATATGTACACTTTAAAAGTGCGTCGACCGATCGACCGACCGGATGAATAAATGTCGGATGCAAATAGAGCTTTAATGGAATCGCGCATCGAATTACCTACCAACGTCTCGTATCCATATAGATTTCACGTCTACGCTGTTCGTACTGACTCCTCTATACATTGTTTCGCTGTAATCTTCTTAACGCTGTCACAAAAGGCTGTTAAATCCGCTTACATGCAAACGCGATCGGGACCGGACGAGACAATTCGTCGAGTTGCTAACTGAATCTCGCGAAAGGGCGCGACGCAAAAAACTCATTAGCTGTTCGTTAATAATATTTACGTGGAATTATGCTTATCCATGCGATATTGATTGTAACCGTATTTTGCCGAACTTTTATTCAGTATCGGTTGATTAATGATTCTGTGTTCCGCGTCTCTTGTCCCGGCCCGTTATTATGAACTGCATTTTTTACACTCATTTCCGCAACGGCTACATTGCGCAAGTTTCGAAAATTAATATTTCCGTTAATTTCAACGCGCGCGCGCGAAGTTTATACGTATCGTCGAGATCCTGTGGTACATACTGTCGGCCATAAATATCACACGCGCTATAAATAAGCATTACGGGAAACATATATGCAATTTTTCCTAATTGAAATGCGCATAGAGGATTCCGATGTGTATGTGTGTGTGAATTGAAATCGATACATACGACGTCGCGTATGTGTTACTCGATTATTCGCGGCTTTATACATACACAGCTGCCACTCAGGAAATTAACTGTCAAGACAGCTTCAAAGCTGCGCATTCTTCGGCGATTGTCGATCCACGAATGCATTGAATAAGAAGAAATACAGCAAAGTCATTATGTAACAAATTGCGCAACGAAGAAGGTGGCGAAGGCGCGACAGTGAATTTGTGAGTTTAAATGAACTGCGTTCGCAGGTAGATACATTTTGTCGCTATGCGAATGCGCATCAAAATAAAGGGCGTAAAATATAAAATAAACAACGTATCGCATCCCGAGTGTTTTGAAAACTTCCTCTCGGAGATAATAATTTTCCGTCAAGCTGCGTTCGCGTAACGTAATTAATTTTTCGCTTCGTTGTTCTCGAAACTTTGAACGATAAATAATTTTTCGAGAGAAAAACACAAACCACACCATACGATCATTTATCACGAGTAATCGTATATTGTTACAAAGGATCTCACGCATTTTGCCTCGCGCGCATCCCAGAGTTTAATACCAGCCGGTTGTCCTTCGCGACGCCAGGTGTTCGTGAGATACCTGCTTTGTGCGTGAAAGAAATTTTCTTTTCAAGGTATCTCAAACGCTAACTCTTCGGCGGATTCTTTTTCAAACAACTTTTTCACTTTCGATTTTTCGTCGTTTCAAACGTCGCGTAAAATTGTTTTATTTGATCAAATCCGACCGTTTTGCGCAGACAAAATATTGAAACGTTGTAAAAATTTTCACTTTTATAGATTGTTTTTTTTTTAATCTGTAAAAGACAATTATACGCAATGTGTAGAACGCACATGAAAAATAAAACATAGTCGACGGTTTTTTTTTCTTTTTTTTTTTTTTTTGTTACGCTGTGTAACTTCCATTCGTGTGCAGTTTTGTTTCGCGCGTCGCGGCGGATCGATTATTGAATCTCGATTATTAAACGCGCGTCGTACCTGTTTCCATCTCATTTGTTGCATTTGATCGATGCGAGCGAGAAATTGTTCTCGCGAAGATTTCTCAGATTATGAAAAACTAGCGGGACGATGCTCGGGTCAACGACACAAAAACTATTTGAAGCCTATGAAGGCACCGCATGAATGCACGGTTGCGATCGCGATCGAGAGAGAGTGTCTGCGAAGCGGAAAACCGAACGACGAGAGCGACGGTCGCGGCATAAGACCGATAAGATAGTAAAATCGATCGCGCGCGACACACGAGACACATTCCTTGCCGATCGAGTCGCAAGGTACCACGGCATCCGTTCGTAGAATGTTGAACGCTTTGGAAAACCTTAAGACTGGGTCAGGTCAAGTCGAATATGTCGCGTCACGATACACTACATCACATTTCTCAACGCGTTGGACGTATAGCGTGTACGTATGTGTGTTATACACAATATACATATATATTGTATATATATACATACATATATATATATATATATCTTGTATATATATCTTGCAAGCTGCTTGTACGTTTTTTCTTCTCTTCGATAAATGCACGTGTGCACGTTCTTCGCCTTTTTCATGCTCTGCTTACGACGTGAGTGGTGGCGAGTCTGCGTCGGATTGCTGCACAGACTCTCGTGGACACTTGTAGGAACATTTGAGTGACATTTCGGTGTGTATATTTACGAACAAGCTCGTGTAAGGCGATCGGTCGTCTTTCTTTCTTTATTTATTTTATTTTTTTTTTTTTTTTCAGAACAAAATCTCTCGGTTAGATTCGTACCGATCGAGTAAGTGTTGTCTGGTTTTCTGGTGTTATTCAGCGTGGCGGAGAAACACGTACGAGAACGCCGTGATATTCGAGCTGAATAAGCGCCACGTTACGGAAGACGAATGAGGGAGCGGAAAGAAAACGAGGGAGCCAGCGTTCTTTTGCTTATACACACACGTTAATGCTCATTGGACGGATGGGAACCGGTGAAACGAAAAACGATGTTTAGTCTGAAACACAGTGATGCACGTAACTCGCTCGACTGAACGACACCAATTTCGACATGCACGCAGAAGTTATGATCTCAATGATAGATTTATCAAGCAAAAATTATTCATATACATATCGATGAATATTAATCGCATCACATGTTATATCGATGTTGGAAATTAAATCGAGACAAAATAACAATTTTTTTTTTCTAATTAATAATTTCAATAATTTATAATTTATTGCTAATTATGATACAGCCAAGAATAGAATAATCCGCGATCGCGCTAAATATTTGATTTCGGAAGCTTTGTGATATTAAAACGAGCGTTTCAGTTTAACGGTGAGTTTCAAAAAGAGGTTATCATAACCAGTCGGTTATCATAAATTAACCGTCTGGTCGCGCGGACGCGTAATGCGTGTGCACGCGTTAAATGTTTTGCGCATACATCGCGCTATTTTACGAGTGCAACGTGACAGCTTGTTGAGATCGAGATACGACTGATTCCATAAATATATCCCGCTCGAATTCGAGATGAAACTTGGCGTGGGTAGTTCGGGGGGGGGGAGGGGGTGAAAAAGAAAATGAAGATG
Source organism: Pseudomyrmex gracilis (assembly GCF_002006095.1). NCBI lineage: Eukaryota > Metazoa > Arthropoda > Insecta > Hymenoptera > Formicidae > Pseudomyrmex > Pseudomyrmex gracilis. The sequence goes on from NW_018020681.1 coordinate 548,330, forward strand.
CACCTTGGCGCGGTGCGGAACAAACGTGAATATCGCTTTCTCTCGATTTTTTTTCTTTTTTCTCGAATTAGCTGAGAACTGCGAGGATCAGCGTTCTTTCACGTAGGATAGAAAAAAGGACGCGGCAGCTGTTCGTACGTGTCAAGCACGAAAGACGTTGTTGTGTTGCCTTTACACTTCGAGCGACCTTTTTCCGACGTATTTATTGTCGTTCTTGAGTTTACGAGCCGTTACAGGCGCAAATACGCCTGCAGGTTCCTTCACTCTCTTTCTGCGTCTTTCTCTCTCTCTCTCTTTCTTTCTTCTTTTTAATTTAAATGACTTTTGTTATTATTAGACATCACATACACACATTATCTCTCTCGTTCTAATGTCGAATGCTACGAGAAGAGTGGGGACACAGTAGGTTCCTAGACGACAGCCCTTAATTATCCTTTATATAACACTGCATCGGAACATTAACTTTACATTATGTCTTTCTTTGCAAGAAAGAATGGACTTTTTTTGATATAAATGTTTTTAAGATAATTATTTAATATAAATCTCAGTTATAATTTATGAATATTTATAGACAATGTGTTGTTTGTTTGAAAAATATTTCTCTAATGCGATATTTAGAAGCGCTTATCCTAGAAGATACAATGTTCAAACGACGGTCGAGAGATCGAAATGTTATGTTCTTTCGGAAAACTTCCGATGAAACATAAAGCAATAAATTCTGATTTCCAGCATGAGAGAGAACCGTTGAAAAGTTACCTTCGACTAAAGAGGCTAATTTTTCATTCAGCTGAAATGCCTCGATTGAGCATCGATACATACATACACATACACAAATACAACGGAGGTACATTAATCAGTACTCATCGACGACGCTGAGGCGTGTCTGGTATTTCGAGAACGGACAATGGCTAATCTCTCGTTTGAGCCACCTGTTCTCATCGTAATCTCTCGAGGTGTAATTAACGAAACGGCGTTAGCATACGGAGATTCGAGTGGAACAGGTCAAAGCACTCACGGAAATCGTCCGTTCAGTTTAATGGCTTGTCATGTGTTGACGATGATGCAACAGAGATATCATGTCAATTACTTTAATAACGTCATTACAATTAAAGGGCAATAACAGGTTGTGCGAGAGAGGCACTTAATATAGAACGAGTATAAAAGTTATACATTTTTCATTTAATATTTTTTTTCTCGCGAGAAAAAATTTGAACAAATAAAATCGTGTAACACTTTAAAGAACTTCAATTATATTTTTTAATTTGAATACTCTTAGATAACGTAACTAAGACACAACACTAGGTTGTGTATTTTTCGTCGCGCGATCGACGCGTTTTCCAGAGAAAAGCGTTTTCCGTTTTCTTTTACTCAGAATGTCGATTGTTTATCGATAGAAGAGAATTACAAGTCGAATTTGAAAAACAAAACAGGTAACAAGCGCGAATAAACAATGTTAAAAAGCGGTAGAGAAGATTCGCATCTGTCGGGCAGAAGAAATTTGCAAAAATAACGCGCTCGAGTAAACACGCCGATTAGCACTCACGTGTATAAATCAACATCTAATTAAGTTTATTTTGTACCAATTTATTTAATAAACAAAACTACGTAAATAAAGACAATTTTGCACAATATAGCGCGATTTAAAATGAAAAATATTTCCCAAGCGTTATTCGCTTTATCTCGATAGAAACATTTGTTAATTTTCAATGACACGCCAGCCGTTGCGCCGATCTATACGCGAACGATCGCGTGATTAATACGCGAAACCGTCTGCTGCCAGAAAAAGTTAATTCAATAATGCATATGTAGAAGCAAACTTATATTATATTATCTCGAAGCGTATATGTTTCTCATAAGTCTTATTATTCATATATCTTTGGATTTAACGGGTGTTCGCTCACAACAAATTTGTATATTTGCGCAACTGTAGAGGTGAAAAATATTTTCTGTTCTCACCTCTACAATATTCGCCGATTACCGGTGTCTCGTTATTCTTGTTATAATATTGATTTCTTTTTTAATATATATATATATATTCTAAACATTTATTTATTTAAACCACATAAAACCAAAAAGATCCTACACATAAATAATATAAATGTCAATGTGATTGGCGTATATAGATTCGCAAGAATGTGGAATCGAGTAAACAAAAGCAACGAGAGATAGTTACGTAAGTCCAATACGCTCATTTCACATTCACAAAATGTACATGTTATTTTTTCACGATCAGCTGTGCGGTCGAGAAAGATTTTCCACGACGAAAGATTAGAACAAACCGCGTTTGTGTGAGCGCGCGTCCGTTTTTCACTTCGCCTAGCACACACCAGCATTCTTATTCTCTGCAGACCTACAAAAGGGAGAAACCGCGGAAGAAGTTCAGCGGTCGATGGCGGTCGGAGCTCGTAAAGGTGCTAAAGAAAAGCGTCGCGCGCAAAACTTTTACTTCGAACTGCTTATTTCGTTTATTACAACGGTTACCGTGCCAGCATTCGTTGCATTTTGCCACACGATATCGTTCGGTCGTATCGAATTGCGATTTTAGGTAGAAAAATTTGTATTTCTCATTCACACGGAATGGGATTGAGCGAAAAACAACAAACATTTGGTTTGATATCCTTCTGAATTTTTGTTCGGACAGCATTGTGGGAAATAGGATAAGAATCGCGATAAATTTGATATATAAATAGAAACATATATATATAATATATCGGAATCTCGCGTACTTATACAAGACAAAATCAGTAGAATTCCGCCAAATGTTTTTTTATTTTTTTTCAAGGACAAAATGAAGAAAGAACTGGTTTCTCTCTCACGTCGTAAACTCGTTTCTACGCGACAAAACGCGTTGAAGAATTTCACCATTCGAGAAACCAACGATGTTATACGATTGTCGCTGCAAAATATTTATATCCAAGTGCGTGTGTTCAATTAACACGTTATCGAAAAATTAACCAAATCTCATGATGTGTACACATCGCGTTTAAATTAATCACAATAACTTTGGTCTCCGAGTTCTTTCTTTTCGTAAGTAATAATAATAATAATCTCCATCGTTATTGTAAAAATAAGAGCAAGAAATGCGAGAGAGAAAGCGAGTCATCAATTATTAGACCCGCTGCTTTTTCTGGTATGCTAAAGACGTCTCGCTGACACAGCCGCGGCGGAAAAACACTCATTACACGTCCGTAGGAAAATGGTGCGCGATCGTTCGGCTAAACGCGCGAGGGGGAGTCCACGACTTCCCGCGTCTCTTTATTCTCGCTTCGGTGCACAATTGAGGAATTCCTTTGAGCGTCCCTCTGCGCGCCTTCTCATTCCCTTCCACGAATCACCGAGTCTCGATGTACTTACGCACACACACACACAATGCAACAAACGACAGACCGAGGTGTCGTCAACGGTTTGTTGACACTGCACGTAGAGAGAGACACGGACGCACATTTCCCGATATCTACGCGCACATATACAAACAAACCGGCGCCAACAAACCAAACACACCCAAGATGTCTCTACGTCGCGTATCGAAATACAACTCGCCGCGTTTCCGCGAAAAAGTTAAAACGTTTTTAATCCAATAAACAAGCTTCTGGGAAGAATAAAAAAAAAAAAAAAAGACAAATTGAAATGAAAATCTTATAAGCTGCGATGCACCCCGGTGATAATAAATAAATAAAAAAAGTAAATGTAATTTCAACAAGATTCAAATCAAAGTTTGATGATTTGGAATTACGTTGACGTTTTGATCATTTATTGTTTTAATCATCACAAGTCAATCTAATGTATAAATATTAATTAACAACACTTTTTTGTGATCTATGTTTAACAAAAACTATAACAATTCTCGTATTTTGTGTGACAGAATAAAAACGTCTGTATTCAAAGTTGGGAATCTGATATATATCGTGAGGAGTGTTTTAAAGCTGAGTTTAAAGCCGGATAGTGTTGTACTGTGACAACGGCTGCCCGAAGTATTTGTATATAAAGAGTGTCTATGCATAAACTTTAATATACTCGTGTCTATGTAGAATATGCACAAACAATATGTGATCCGCATGAAAAAGCTATAACGTGTTTGCATAGTTTTTCTTTCCGCGTGCGCCAAGTTGATAAAAAAATAAAAAAAAAAAAAAAGAAGATTTGTTGTTTTTGCAATAACTTCAAAGCGAGTCAAATACCATTAAAAATCGTTATTTTTAATCAAACGTGCTTCAAACTTTTTTTTTTTTTTTTTTACTTTGTACAGAACTATATGAATTTATTGGCGTGATTACTACTGTAGTAACTTTCACGAATAATGATTTAAGCGTGACACACGATGTGTTTTTTATTATGTACACATCCGGTTCGACGTAAAAGCGCAAAGTTAAATAAATTGCGCCAAACGATGTAAATGAATTTGCGTGTAGCGCCACGTATTAAAATGGACCGCGGAAAAAAATATGCGCGCGGATTTTTATCAACGTGCGCGGTAACTGAATTTAAATAGAAACGAACGGCATTTTAACGTCTCTCGCTTTTGCTGGAAAAAATGCAACGAGAGTTAAACGACGAGCTAAGTCACATAAATTGCCACTTGCTATGAAATGTGAAACTTTTCCCCCCGTCTTGTTTCTCCGGCGACGTTCAATGAAAGTAGCGCTAAAACAATATCACGATTTTTTAATGACAATATTCGTTACACTCTCTCGAGTGTCCGATGTCGACGTTCAAAACTAAATTCATAAAAGAAGTTTCGTCTCGCAAATTAAACGTCTCGGTGTAAAAAGCGCGAACGTAGTTTCTGCTTGTATCGCTCCGAAAAGCTCTTGAAAAAAAAAAAAAAAAAGTGCAATAAAAAAACCACCACTCCGTTTACCGCGGCGAGTTTTATCCCGAAAACTTGCTCGAACGAGACCGCGCGTCGAACGTTTAAATATCCCGCCCGCGTGACGACGCGCTCGGTTTTCATCGTTAAAAGCAATTTTGTGCTCCGTGCATAGTCTCACCGCGTGAATAATCGAGCTTTTAAGCCGAAATCCCCCATCGATCATTATCGATCGCTTTTCATCATCAGGTCTCTTTTACATATCGTGATGCAAAGATTGCATCAAAGATCGCGAAGGAGATCGACGAGAGTCGTTACAATACGCGAAGGGGGTCCAATTTTGTTTAAGCGAAATCGATCGATATATCAAACCGACAGAAAAAAAAACTATTGTTATGTAAATGGCGATTTTTTATCGCAAAACAACTGTGGTATTTTGTGATATATATATATATATTTCATGTTTCGCAATTTGACACACGTACGTATTGTAATTTAATATATTCCGTTTTTATTCCGTTCTCGATCTCGCGCGCTTTACGAGACGTTGGTTTTTCGCGTATTCCCGTCATGCGAAAATCGAAAACGCGTCTTTGTCTCGCGAAAAGAAAAGATTTTGTTCCTTCCCTCGGCTTGCACCGTAATGTCTCACCTCGCTCAAAATGACAGATCTATTCCCGACGTGTAATCAAGTGCAAGAGAATGAAGAAAAAGGACGACGTAGAAAATAAATACGAGAAAATGCAGCTACAAAGAACGAAATTAGAGACGCTCCGAAAGAATCGCGCTCGAAAGGAAAAGACACTAACCTTGTTCTCCGGCTGCGATGTCCACACAACGGTCGTTCCCCTCTCACTTAACGAGCGACGGTCCCAAACGCGTCCGTGTTCTCCCGTGCTTCAGGTAATCCAAATCCCAGATATATTTTTCACTTTGTTTCGCGTACTGTCCCACTGTGTGAGAGTCTCACTCGCGCGAATGCGTTTTTTTTACCAAAAAAAAAAAAAACTGTGTCACTGCACTCTGTAAAGACAGTCGCAAGTACGCGATCGTCTAAGGAATGCGATTCCACCATTCGTCGAAAGATGATTCACTGTCACTCGGCCACCGCGATCCGGAAAACCGAACGCGATGTGACACATCGATTCGCTCTAACGTCGCCGCTCGACTACGCGAGACCCGCGCGTGCGACAACAAACAACAACAAATGACAGCAATTCGGAGCTCGACCTCCACGTGGAAGCGAGCGAATGCTGTGTACACGAAACCGTCAAGTCGGAGCGGCAAACCGAAACTAGCGCGCCGCCGCGGACGTCGAGAAAGGCGAGCCTAGGAGGCGTCCGTTGCTACCCCCCCCCCTTCTATCACGACTCGCGCTGTCTTTCTCGCACCTGCGCATTCGCACCGTAACGACTCACACACAGATCCATCGCTCTCTCTCTCTCTCTCTCTTTCTCTCTCGTTCCCTCCGGAGAGTTCTCTTTCCTTCTCTCTCGATCACCATAGTCATTCTCCGATTCTCTCTCTCTCTCTCTCTCTCTCGGTCTCTTCGGGCTCCGTTCTCCTCTATACATTACCTTCTGCCCCCCGTTCCTCACCTGCCGACCGCCTGACGCGCTCTCTTTCACGGCCGACGACGATCCCTTCTCTCCACGGACGACCTCTTAGGCCGGTTCGGCCAACCCGATCCCTTTTCCAACCGTAGTCCTTCTGTAGTCCGGTGCGAACACGTTACCGCGTGCATCGTGTCGCTCCCCTCTTGTCGCCGCACCCCGCGTTCTGCCTCTTGCGTTATGCACCGTTGCACTCGATGCACGCAAGTTTGGATACACACCGCGCGCGCTTCTTCTCTCGCGGTTCTCTTTCTCTTTTCGCGCACTCGCACACAGGCCGGCCAACCTCCCCGCGTTACGTAAAATGCGTTTTGCCGCGTTCCCGCAATCAACGACCGCGAGTCGCAAAAACTCGCGCGGATAGGATTCAAATGCGGGACGCGTGTTTTGCGTCGTCGAGAGAGAGCTCGAAATCTCGCGTTCTGTCGCGTTGTTCGTTTGCTTCGCTCCGAAAGAGGGCGCGATAATCGAGAAGCGCCGATAAATTCGTTCGAGTGGGATACTCGGCCGTTAATCCGTGTCGATGCGGCGATGAGGGTAACGTTTTTGTCAGCCGATATTCAGTCCGCGACATATAGATGGACGCGGTTTTAATGGAAAGTTCGTATAAATCGCTGTGCGCACTTTATATAAACATATCGGGATTTTTGTGTGCAAAGTCGCACATAGTACTTAAGCGCACGACGTTAGAAAAAGTCGTGTGTCAATATATTTCAGAAGATATATATATATATAAAATTAGACTCAAATATATCTACGCTGACGGAGATAGAGAGAAAATTTTTATTAAAGAGGTTCGTTTTTTTTTTAAGTTCATTTTGTTTACGCTCATTATATTTATCAAGTTACACCGTGGTATGTACCTGACCTTTGTAATGACGTGCGATGTAATAGAACGATGAGACGCATGTCTCATTTCTGAAACAACGCACGATTAGTACAAAAAGCGCGCGAGAGAACAAATATTATCTTATCTCGCCGCCATCTTTATGAACAGCTTATTTTACATATACGCAGATTATGTGCGCGAACTGTATATAATAACAAATTATGATAATATTGTCGATGCTTTTAGCAAACATCAGTGTCTAATAAAGCGATAAATAATTGCTCGATGAGAGGGGCATTATATATTGTTTTTCGGTAATCAGGCGTGAATAACAACAGTTAATCGCGCGTGGAACGTGTACGAAAGTTTGTCTTGTTTTATTTTTCATACGTGTGTTTCAATTCGATCGATCGAAACGTGTGTATATATATATATATATATATATATTAGAATTTGCAAATATTTTCCGAATTAATTTTAAAGAACTCAAACACAACGCGTTTGATTACTCATTAAATTTATTTTCTTCCCTTCGGGGGGAGTTCGATATGATTATTATTGACAAGTCGTAAAAGTATTGTACTTACATCGGACAAGACGTCGGTTCCAGCATCGGGAACAAAACGAGTGTAATATCGCGCATAGAGCACTAAACTTTCAGAATGCACGCTAATTGACTCGTATATTTCGCTCGTACGGTAAATCATACCTGCACGCAATATACGCGCACCTGCGTCCGCAAAAATTTATGTTACTATAACGGTCTTTTCGAGACAGACGTCAAGCTTGACCTATCGCGTTACCGGAAGGAAAATTTTACGAAAGAAAAAGAGAGAGAGAGAGAGAGAGAGACAGTTATGTCGTCGGGTTAGCATTTAAATTTACGTGTGGTGTCAAAGATGTAGGTGCCGCTTTAGACGACACACTAAATTGCGTTCACAGTCGGACAAACAAATGACCGCAGCCAGTTCTGTGTTTGTCTCGGTGGTTGCTGGTGTGACTAAGCTAACGGAGTCGGCTATGTACCAAGAACTCGCGCGCGCGCGCGCGCGGAAAAGGACACAGAAGACTCCTTAGTCCTCTCTGTTCTCTCCGTTACCCTCCGCCGTGTTCTCGTTCCATCGGTTCCCTCTCCCGCGCGTTCCTTCTCATCGTTTTCCTCTCCCCATCGTGTTCACCGTTTTCAGCATCTCGCCTTCGCAATCAGTTACGTTTGTGTGTTCGGACACCATTACCTTAATTAAGAGCGAAGTTTTCACAGGCTGCCTGCGCGCGCGCGCGCGCGCGAACACTTCCTAAACTAAGTTCCTCTCTATTGATTTTATCTTAATATCCTTAAGTTCTTCGCGCAGTTTCCAAACCTTTTATTTCTTCTTTCAACGAGAGACGGGCTACGTGCCGCGACTAAATGGCTTTACATGCATAAGACGTTCCGTCATTAATGTCGCGAAAACTTATCGTCGCGAAAACTTATCGTCGCCTTAATTGAGAATTTCTCGTAACTCCATTTTTTTTTTAATATATGACACGCGCAATGCGGACACTGAGAATGTGTTCTGCTTAATTTGCAATTGCGCGTTCGAGAGATTACGGTTTTTTGAAATGATAACAGGGGCGCGCTTCGCAACGCGAATTTTTGAATCGCGCCACTTCCTCGGAGATTTTATCAGTCAAAAAATCAAACGATTCCATAAATCCAGTATATCTATAACAATATACTTATAGCAGTCCGGTATTCCGGTAAAATTGAGTAGAGTGGTTTACTCTGTATATATAGCAGCGTGTTAGTTTGATCCTCAAATTTATGGGGATCACACCCGAATTTAGCACAAGTTCAAACATCGTTTGTTTTCGTTAAACAAGAGTGAAAACCCTCGCGCCGTTTGTTCTCCGGCCCTCGATAGAAGGGCAAGAATGCTTTATTGTGATGTAGTAGGGAGAGAGAGAGAGAGAGGAGGGGAGATGGATGGATGGACGCGAACGAGAATAACAGAAAGAGCTTCCGATAGGTGAAGAGAGCGGACCGAACAAGAGAGGTGAGAGAGAAGCCCAAGAAATCAGTCGGTCGTGGCACTGCCAGTCGTGGTCCATACTCGAGACTCAAGGCTATCAACCTCTAAGCATCCATTAACTACCAGCCGCCGATGGTACGATGGGCACATGTGCATACACGCGCGTAACACACTCGCGCGAACGCGCGTGCATACACACGCGCGCGAAGACGGCGCGCTGCCTGTTCCGTGGTATTTCACCTTTGCCGTCCGCAATTTCGCGGTTCAAGCAACAGTGCTGATTAGACCGCAAACGACTGCTCTCGTTGCCGCACTCGAACGCGCACTCCGACGCGACGCCAAATGTGTTGCTTCGCAACACATGTTTTGAAAACTCTTTTATTTTAACATTTTGCTCACACAGGTGTCGCGCACACACACACACGCGCGCGCGCGCATTCCAACAAATGGAATGCGCGTTAAAAAGAATGAAGAACACAATCTTCCCAAAATTTACGCGAAGAAGTCGAACTTCGAAGTCGAAATTTTTCGCGCGAGAGAACCGACGATTCTCTCGAAAGAGAGACATCCGTGTTTTCAAGAGCAACAAGTGAAAGTCAGTTTGCCGCGCGAAGCAACATAGTCTCGGAAATCGTGCGCGGCGCGCATTATCTCGTTTCCCACTCCGTTGCCTCCGCCCGGTATAATCAGCCCGATCGTATCCGGGCGTAAGATCTCACCTTGCTTTAACTCACTATTAACCGTTATCGGAGCTCGATCGGGATAGCGCCGGTCAATGCAAACGACCTCGTTGATGTTCATCCATCGATTTCTCGATCAAGACCTGTGGATGAATTCAGTCTCGCCGACGCTGAGACAGCGCGGACGGTAACGATCGGCGCCTAGTTTGCTCGCTCGCTCGCGCGAGCCTCACACAATGAACCTACCTGTTCGACAAAAACTGGCCAGACAGGTGAGCGCGGTAGCGAAGTACCTGACGCCGTGAGAGACTAAACACGGCGAAGTAGACGTTTTCCTAGACGACCGTCTTGTTCGACTCGCGAACGCATTTCCTCTTCGGGTGCGAGCGTGTCACCGAGAAATCTGTCACTTTGAATCTTGTTACGCATGAATTATAGACATGATTGGTCTTTTGTGAGCGCGTTCGGGATGTAACGCGCGATGATGTTAACGCGTCAGATAGAAGTGCGCTTCCGTGAGTGAACCAGCGAAATTAACTTGCCTTTGAACGGCGCGTGTCAAAGAGATCTTCAAACTCGTTTCGAGGACTAATTCATGCGTAGCTGCGTGATGTCGCGAGTAATTCAAGCCTGTGGCCTGTGAAAGGAAAAAAATAAATACATAAATTATTTGGTGCTTATCTTAATTCGCAAAAGTGCCAACCACATGATTTGTCTCGTATTTCAATCGAACATCTCAGAACATCTCGTCGTCGTTGGGATGTCGTGACTCGTGACCTTCGTGTTCGGTCGTTATAGTCGCCATACAAATCATACGGTAAAATTACATCACGGACTCATGATGAGAATATTACTCGACGAGAGTATTACTAATGAGGGAATATCTTTAGTAAAAAAAAAAAAAAAAAAAATCAAAAGAAGTAACATTTGCAAAATGGAGACCCCCAACTGCGTACGAACGGTACAGTTTTTTCTTTTTATTACGCGCAGTTACACGACATAAACGAACAGTATTGCAATTTTGAACATTGTAATGAGAAAATTTCGATTTAACGAGGACATTTTGCAACATCGAGAGATGTCGAACAATTCTCGATGGAGAATAATTTATCTTGAAAATATTCTGACGAGTTAATGTGACACACATGGAAAATATTTCAAGAACGTCAATGAAAATCGACACACGTGCCTAGCGTTCTCATCTCTGTACTATATAAATCGATAATTGATGTATCAATCGTTTTACGCCAGGAATTTTCCAATCTTCACAAAACACAACGCGTATATTCGGCCCCAGCTGGCCGTATTTTTCGTTCGAGCCTCGTACACTGATTACATTATCGTTCATTTTACGGCGCCGGGCATTTTCGCTCGTTTCGTAACGACCGCTGCGCGTGTATTTTTTGCTCGCGTGCAATTTGCGGACCTTCCGATTTCGAATCGAATTAATTTCTGCAATACCGAGTATGGGCGAGTAAACAATCAACGCGATTATCGTAATCGAGGACCGGCGCTATTCGCCCGTTAGCACACACAGGCGTGGCACGCACGGCAGCTATTTCGCTGACATATGCCGGACGATGCATTAATTAAAACTGCAATCATCGGACGAGACCGCAGAATACGATAAAAATTGAAGGCTCAATCTGTCTGCGATAGTGCTGTCGAATAAATCGACAGTGATCACAACTGACCACTTCGACTCGCGTAGAGGGAGGGGAGGGGATTTTAGACAACGATAGCGCGAAAAATCAGATTTTCTGTCTGTATTTTCAGTTCGGTTTCGTGTATATTTTTACGGGACAACTCATCGCGCGCGGTAAACGTCGAGCGAAAAATATGCGCTAATGCGCCGTAGGCGCTACAATCTCGTTTACAATTTGTTTCTCGAGGTCGACGCTTCGTAATATCCAGTAGCTTCTTGAGAAATGTAAAAAAAACTCTGAACGAATCCTTCACGGACTCACTTAAAACTTCGTTCGGTGGCAACTGCTCTCGCGTAACAAGTCACCGAACTTCGTTCCAGGAAAACTCGATTACGTTTTGAATAAATTAACGAGAGTCTTTTCCGAGCGCGCGGCTCGTTACTCCCTTGTGGGAACTGGGACGCGACCTTCTTCGCACCTAACTTGAAAAAAAAAAAAAAAAGCGTGTCCGAAGAACGTCAGTTCGAAAAAGTTGCAACTTCTCTCGTTGATGCCTCCCGTCAGTCTAACTTTGCGCCGTGCACTCGGACAAGGCGCGTCTCGCAGGCATCGCGTCTCTCTCTCTCTCTCTCTCTCTTGTCAGCACGCGTTGACAAATTGCTTCGCGCAAACCGTAGCCGGGCGCTAACCTAAACACCGGACGTCGTACCGCAGATTGAAACGCACGGACACACTTTACACCGATACACAGGACGAGCAGCAAAGATTGACTTATCGACGAACCGTCGGCCGGGGTACGTATCGACCGATCGATAAGCGTTTCGACAATGCGCCGAACAATGCTACCGCGGCGGCCTTTATTTCACAGGTGAGAACTGCGGGGTGGGATCGGCAGGTGGGAAATGACAGTAAAAAGTTTTCCGAAAGACTTATGAATCCCATGCGACGTCGGTGGATGGGGTCTGGTGTAAACCGTTCATTCATTCGTATCCCGACCGCGCGCTTTATGGGAATTCCATCGGAAATATTTCAATACTCGACGGAATAGCGACTCATGGGATGGTGGCCTTGCTTCGTCCGATCTCTCGCTCCCTTTCGCGTCGACGTGGTTTTGTAGTCTCTCCACTGTCACATTTGCCGCACAATAAGCCATGATGCTTGCGACATTGTACATTCCTCGATGTAACATGAATCGCGAGACGCGTTTTGTGTGTTTTGCGATGATTGAAAATTCCTGGTGAATAGCGATTGATACATCAATTAAATCGATTTATATAGTAGTACAGATGGGAAACGCGATGGGGGCGTGTGTGTCGATTTTTTCTCTCATTCGTTCTTCTGAAATATTTCCCACGTGTCATATTAATTCGTTTCGGAATATTTTCAAGATAAATTACTGTTCATACTGACATATCTCAATGTTAAAATCTGAACGTAGCGCACACGCGACACGTATGAGCGAAATTCCGACATTTTGTCGAAAATGTAAAATAAAAATTACTCTACTTCTACATAAAAAAAAAAAAGTGGTGTATTTGCGATATGTGTTTCTATTTATCGCAAAATTGAATTTCTTTTGAAACTGAAAAATCTGTTTCCGAATTCTTCGACCGAATTGTCTCGAAAAGGGCCTTTGCCTCTTCGCCGAAGGTACGCGAGTCGTCGTGAGCGATGCGAAGCATTTCAAAGAGCTTACCGAGAGAAGAGAGTCGGATTACAAAAGAGACTCGAAGGCGCAAAGCTAATTCTGAATCAGGTGTCTACTTACTTATCCGCCGTTGTTGCTGAGCCACGTATTTTATTTGTTACGATATATAGCGGTGCGCATTAAGTGCATAAGTACTTTGCACAAAAGCGGTTTCGCATCTCTGAATTCTCAAGATGATAGAAGAAACTATTCAGTGACAGGATAATAGCGACTAGGCTTTTTAAATAAATACGTCTTGTGCTGTCTCTCTTTCCACTTTACCGCACATTGTAAATCAAACAAGATCTATTAAACTTCTTTTCAGGTACATATACGTACCTATATCTGCAAAAAAAAAAAAAAGGAAATAACAGATAATCCACCATTTTAAAGCAATTCTAAAAATGTGTTAATTGCTTTTCTACCTAAATAACATCATTTTTATCTCATTTCTCGTCGAGATTGTTTTAAAAGAATTAATCGATTTTCAAAGCGAGAATATTAAGTTTTTTTCTCATATCGAAAATATATATCGCATAGCGGATGAAAATTTTCTTAATTGACTTGCTTCCTACTGCGTTTAATGGTTCGGCAGATATCGTAGCAATTTTCAAATGTAGTACTACGTTTCCGTAATGTTATACCAGACTAAAATTTCAATTTTCCGGGCCATAAAGTATACGCTGCGTAGGAGAGCCCACGAGCAGATCGCGAACCGAACGATCTTCTAAATGGATATCGATGAAATGGTATATCATCTGTATTAAAATTACAGTAATTTCTCAACGCAAGAGAAATTCCAGCTTTCTTAACGTACGAGAGCTCCATCATATTATTTCCTCTTACTCTTTGTCGGGAATTGTTTTTTTTATTTTTTATTTTTTTTTTATTTTTTAATATACCACTTTGTCTATTTCGAACACACACTCTCTACGCAACGTTAAATAAAATAATTAAATGCGAAATTAAAATGCAACCTCGGCGTGAAGTATAATGTGGTACCGTTGGGGGCTTGACAACGGAACCGAATTACGGCTGAAAGAGAAACAGAAAGGAGAAGAGAAAGCGAAGAGACAGTCAAATCGAGCGTGTACAATCGATGCTCACCGCGCGAGAGAGAACTCTCTTCGGTTAATCCAGTCTCAATTCACCTCTCGAATCTCGTCGCGATATTAATCAAGGTGTTACACTTTCAAGTAATCTCCAGACCGAATTCCAAACAAATTATCTCGGGATCCCGGTGGACAAGTAGCTCGTGGCGTTTTATAAATGATCCGCGCGGAATAAGAAATTGCGAACATTAGTAAAGGGTTGTCAGCATTTTCTGCGCAGCGTATCTGCTGCAGCAGCTGCCGTTACCGAGACTCCTAGTGAGGAGAATTAAGCAGTCTTAAACGCTCTTTGATACCGACGTCGACATCTTGAAATATTTTTCTGCGCCATATTGCTCTCCCGCGTTGACGCTTTCATTTTTCATCAGCGACTCGCCAACCCACAGCCACAGCCCGTAATAAAAGTGTCGAAGAATGTTCTTATTGTATTCCACGGAGAAGGTTTTACTAATTTTCATGTCAAATCTACGCGTACATGCGGGTAGATTTATTTTTTGCACTTTAAAAAACGCTTCGGGTGCAAATATTATTTTCCATGTTTGTAATAAGTTAATGTCGCGTTGTGTATTAAAGTTTATTTGCTTTGAAATGTTTTTTTTTTTGTATTTACTTGGAAAATGGCGCGTCGGCAATACTTGCGTTGTTGTTGTTGTTGTTGTTGTTGTCGTTTTTTACATCTTATTAAGTTCAATGGTTTTATCGGAATTGTAATATCTTTCGACTGTATTAAAAAAAAATTCAAATTAAACCGACTCGACCGTTTACTTATTATTCAGTTCGACTTTGTTTTCCGACTTTGAAACACATACCTATTAACATGTACACGCGGCACACTGCTCGACTCGACAACAACTACAACGGCCGCACCGCATGAGCTCAGCTGTTCGTTCGACATTGAGGGCCGATTCTCGGGGCACTCGGGTTTCCAAAAACACAGACACATTAAAGCAATTTGGCTTGCCAACTTCTTTATTTCGACATTATAATATATATATTATATATTTATATATATAATATATAATATATAATATATATATATATATATATATATATTATATATATTTATTATATATATATATTTAATTACATTGTCTCTTGACTCCCACACACTTTACAGGGAATTCGCGTTATAGTTCACAACATTCTTATGCGGCCACGACGAAACGGCAATGTGACACAACACGACGCTCCGACGAGCGACCACCTTGATCGCCGGCTGCTCCAAAAGTGTTCTTTACTCGATCTTTTCCGGCAAAACCCCGTCGACTCCGAAACTTCCAGAAAAACCTCCGAATCGCAAAAGCTCCGATCACGCGGTCGCACACTGGCGCGGCAATCGGCCAACCCGACCACAAGTGGTGTCCATATCTTACAGAAGTGTTCTTTCGGATTCGCTCGACTACGCCTCTACGAGATTCCTGTAAGTCCGAGAGGTGCCGTTTGCAAACTAGCGATCTTCCCAACGGATAATTAGACATCGCTATGTGGGAATGACGAAGAATCGGTGCACAAGAGCTCTTGCGTAGACGCACACCCGTGGGGTAGCATTATTTCACTGCTGGGATGCGCTCTCTCAAATAATTGAAGGTTGGCCGATACGCGGCGGCGGCGAGGCCGGTACCGCATAACGGTTATTCACATGCTCTGCGGATCGTATCCTGCGGAAACATCGAGTACTTATATCAACCTGTGAGGCAGCACGAGAAATGTCTGATCTAAACCGTCAATTTTACTCTTTCTTTTTTTTTTCTTTTATCTAACCCTTTGCCTTTCTCTCATTTCTTAGTTATTTCACACGATATATACAATGCGTCCTAGAAGCGCTCGGTTTTTTTTTTTTTTAAATAAAACGTTGTTGTTGACGTTCCGGCATCGCCGGTGACAAATTGAAACATGTTTCATCGTAAAACATTTATTGACATGTAAAACGGTTTTTTTTTCTGGAAGAATCTGAAAGAAAATCGTCGGAAATGAAGTTTCTTCGATTTAAAAATAGATATTCTTGGTAATATGGGCGAGTACAAAGAGAGACAGTGTGAAAAAACGATCACACAAACGCGCAATGACCGCAATGGATCACGCACGCTTGTTAAAGTGCGTGAGAGCGTGCGTGTACGCAAAGCAGACACTGGCTTGGTACAAAGAACTTACGAAGAGTGAGCGGCTTCGTTCGATCGATGTGTTAATTACGGTACAAGATACTCTCTCTTAATCGAAAGAGGTCGATCGTCTCGTAAACATTACAGTAATAACGCCAAGACCAAGAGGACAATCCTCCTCGTCTTGAGAGAGAGGAATTACGACGCGGGATCCCAGATCACGTGGAAAACGAGCGCACACAAAGCGCGTTTCTTCGCGCGAGCGTTGTATACACGTTCGTTCCAGAAACGCGACTGGTGCGCGCACAAATCGAGAGCACGGGCGAATAGTATTCAGAACCGAAGTATTCCGGACTAAAGTGGTTGGGTCTACGTGATCGGGATATCGATAGCGACCGCAGACTTACGGCGAACAACGCGCGCGAACATAGCCGCAATAAACGCGCCAACGGTTATGTACGCCCGCAGCCGAAACGTGAAACGCCGATACCGATCCAGTCTTTATTTAATTAATGTAACCGATTTTGGTAAATGCGATCGTGTAAATGCGAGGTCTCGTTCCTCTTGGCAACGTTCTGATCGTTTGCTCCCGGTTGACACCGTCCGCGCGAGTTCGGTCGGTGCGTGCGTCATGCGTTCGATTCCTGCACGCGGTTAAACGCGTATGTATATATATATATATATATGTATGTATATATACATGTATACGTGTCGTGATCGCATCTCGTGAAAAAGAGAAAGTTGTATTACGCGCGTCGTTCACACGCAATTCGCGCATACGTGTAGCGCACACAATTCTGCGCAACATGAAATAAGCTCGAAGTTAAAAAAATAATCTGGTGAGAATGGAATTTCGGTAGCGAGTATATATAACACAAGCAATTATTAATGATCAAATCTTTTGCTTATATAGACGCGATTAATATTTTCTCTTTTCCCTATATATCTCCGTCCTTCTTCGCTCTTGTGTGCGCCTCATATTATTTATTGTTATTATCTTCCAACGTCGTCGGGATATTATCGTCACCGCTTGTAAATAGTAGTTTTCACTACTACGGAGCGCTTAATAGTTGGAGAAGTTTCGGCACTTGAATTATTTGCTACACACGACACGGGCGCAATTACGCCACGTTCATTAATCACCGGATGCAATCACGAGCGACGCGCTTACAGCGCATATTTTATAATTTACTTTCGCGTCCCGAGCGCAGTCATTTATTCCATCGGACCACGGCCGTCACGGACGCAAACCAGGATGCGCAGCGGCGGCGGCGCATCCTGCGCGTCATTGCGCAAGCTGGTGGTTGCGCGAGAAATCTCTCCTCCTCGGGAAGAAGAATTAATTTTCACACCCTCGCGCGCGCCGCGCGTGGATTACCGATCCCCAATTCAGAATTGTGTCTTGTATTTTATATACCGAGGAGCGCGCGCAAATGCATATTTCGTGTAGGTACACGCGCGTTTCTCGAACGACTCTCCGGAACGCGCGCTTATCTCACGCGAAGTTCGTGTTGTTCGTTGGCTTCCTGGCTGATCGCGACAAGTACTGACAGGTGACAGTCGGTTACAACGATCTTCGAGAGAACAACATTTACACTGTGACTTGTCGCCAGACGCGAGAGTTCTCTCTTCGACGACGCGCGAATCAATTAAATTAATCTACACGTTATCCGTGATGACCGCATACATACATACGATGACAACGACAACAGACAAAAACGACAACGCGCACCTGCTATCAGAATTTGTAATACAGAATTCGAGAGAGCAGAAATAAGTTACGGTGATAAAAAAAAAAAAAAAACGGCAACGCTGATAAAAGCAAAACATCGGCAACAATATTCGTTCAATGCCCCGTTCCCGTGTACTGTCGTAACGATGTGCGCAATATTGAACGCGTTTGTCCTCGATCGTTAATCTCGTCTCATCTTCCGGGAGACCCGTTGGCTTGTAATCGAATACTCTGCGCGTCGCACGTAGCAGGTTTCTCTCTGTGCGTACAGGTTGCTGCGGTTCGTCGTTGTACGACCGGTTGAGTCATACCGGACGGTTGTTTTTGAATATCCATCGCCGACGCGAGACGGTTTTTGAAAAACCACGAAGTCCTGCGAAGCGTCGTCAACGACGCTAATTCTCCTCTCCTCGCACGCGCGCTGCCCACTCGGACCGTGGGACAAGAATTCCTACGATCCGCGTCACTCACAGGAATTCAGGGCCCGCGCGTTTTGTTCGCTCGAACAGCCGAGTCTTTTCGGAGGAATTTTTATAGCTCTCGAAGACAGAGAAAGCGGAGATAAAAGGAACAATTTAAAGGTATTTTTCGATAAAATTGTACCAAAATAGATCAGTTTTATGAGATTGTTTCTGAGAAAAGTAAACAATGTAAGGTAATAAAAGTTTGAGTTTTTTATTGTAGAATAATTATAGGATATACACACAATTTTGTTATTTAATTTTTATAACACTTGTGTCTTTGATACATCTCGGATGCTGCATTGCCATCAAAATCAGAGCCTTTGATAGGACGCCATCAGATTCTTGTGACAAAATCATTTAAAAATAAAAAAAATTCTTTAACGTACGGCTGTTGCCTTATCTACTTTCAATATAAAAAAAAAAAAAACAATTAGACAATGATTGGTACATGTTTAACCAAATGGGTAGCAAAAAAGTGTTTTTACGCACAAAAATGTCCATAAAAACAATTGAGTATGTGAAATTTCGTGAAAGTGGATAAAGCGACAGCCACACATACATGTATAACATTGAAGAATCGTGTTTTTATTTGTGTATCCCATAATTATCTCACAATAAAACCCAAAAACTTTTGTTTACTTTACATTATTTACTTTTCTCAAAAAAATAAAAAAAAATTATCAACTTGGACTTCATCAAAAAGTGTTCTTAATTAAACTTATGATTTTCTTGGCAAAACTATATCCAAAATGAGAAACAGCTAACTTAAAAGAAAAAAATCGAAAGAAAGAGATAATCGAAGAGCCAATTAGTTTGATCGATAAAATGTAGCGAACAGATTGTTTTTGTTGAAATTCAGATTTTGTGAATCTACGATTTGCGAACTGCGCGAATTTGGTTGCGCGGCAACAACAGAAACATAATCCAAATCACGTGTTCATCAACGAGCTTCAATCGACTTGGTTCTTTAAACGTTCAATCGTTTATGGAATCGCCATGTGCGATGCATTTCGCCGAGCTCGCGATGCGGATGTGAGCACTTTCTTGCATCACGCCTACGAAGCGAAACACACATGTGCGTAACAGCACACATAAAAGAGATCTTTCTCTTTCTCTCGTTCTCTGTCACTTACTCACGTAAGCGTTGCGTAATAAAATACAACCGAGCGCCACTAAGCGTTACAGCTCCGCGTAACTCCGCGCAACGTGATACGTTACCGTGTATATCGCACACACGTGATATTCCTCGCTTCATTCTTCTGCTCTTTCATTTTTTTTTTTTTTTTCTGCTTTATCTTCTTCACTTTTTCTGTTTGGTGCTCTCGATGTAGGTATACGTATGAAAAAGAGGGACCTTCATTGAGACCGAGCGTTGACAATGTACCGGAAGAATTTAAGAAAAGCGTATAATATTTTATCCGCACTAACAGAACATGACGCTTCGATTAAACTGGTCGTCACGCGGTGATACGCCACGATCATGATGAAATATCTCTTCCGCGGTGGGTCCCCTTTTATCGCGACAAGAGATTCGGTTAGCTGCGACGAAGCATTAAAGTTAACTCACGTATGAACCCCCTAAAGTCGCGGTTGACTTAAAGTTTACAGCACCACCCGCGGTGGAGGAGTCGCCACCACACCACAAAGTTGCAATCACAAACTGTACGCGATATATATACCGCGACTTTTTCGCGCGTTCCGAAACTCTCAGGCTCTTCTCTCTCTCTCGCCTTGAGAGAGAATGCGGAGGACGATCTCGAAGTTAGTTGCAAACAAGGAGTTGTATTTTTTTTTTATCTCAATAAGAGAACATAAGAATATTTGATCGTATAATTAAAACCAACATCATATCTGTACGCATTTATCACGTGTACACAGATGTTTGTGCGCGTGTATAAACTTTATTTTACACGACACATATCCTAGCGATACCACGCGAATAATTGATTAATGCTTGATATATCTCTTTGCGAGAGAGAGAGAGAGAGTATCTATTTTGTTGTTGTATCGAGATAAGAAGAGCGCGGAATGAGAGATCAGGCTACGTCGATTAAGGAAGAGCGCGAGGAGAGAATGCTGCAACACAACTACTGCGGTCGGATGACCGCACAGTGGCACGTTGCCAGTTCCCATACATCATACCGTGACATAATCATCCTATATTCGCGCCCCACTCATTCGCGACTAAAACCCACCCTCCGAATCTCCACCAGAATCCGCACTCTGGTGCATTACGCTCTGCAGATAGTCTCATCCCGTAGCATTACTCTACGCTATCATTGCTGCGAAGCAGCACTTCTGTTCTGAGCAAACGCCCGACATTCCGCTAACGCCCATCGGTAACATAACGTCGCATTGTGTGTCAACGTTTCTTCGAACGTTGATTTGCGAAATGTCGTCGGTAATACAAGTTTCAAGAGCGACTCGAAATTGTTATCTCTCTCAACGCGACGACGACTCATTTGTCGTGTCCGAACGATTTGTTCACCCGGAGTGCTTATCGCGGCGCGAACGGGGGTTTTGTTTTCGAGAAAATTAAATAGAACACGCGCTGTGCCAGAAGGTAATAACCTCCATTAACGCGTTCTTATTATTGTATTACTTGCGATATAATCTGCCGCGCGTATGTTCGGTACGTCCGCGCCGGCGCGTAGAGGAAATGGAAAAGTCTCGTATCGCTTCCACTCCTGCCTTATTCATCATCTCTATTTGCGGTATAAACCGCAATTTCACGACGCTCCACAGCGTGCTTGGTCCAGCCAACCTGAACAATCCCCTTAATCGTGCGGGCTTGTGCATTGTTTAAGTAACGTGAATGCGGCCTCGTTTGTTAAACTCTCGCTTTATAACACGCGGAAAAGACTGGTGCGCGCGCCGAGAGCTCTCTTTGAGAACATCAGATATATATATATATATATATATATATATATATATATATTCTTAGGGAAACTTATTCACACACAAAAGAGATACACGTGTGTGATCTATCTAAGTGTGGCAAAGAATCACGCTGTAAAATCTGCGGTCTTTGTATAAACGCGAATTGTGTGATTTATATTTATTACGTAACTTTAAACGAGAACGAGTGTAAAGCGAAATTGATACAAAAGAGAGTCGCGCGCGCGTAAATAAACATTTTTCTTATTTCGCGGCGAAGATCGAGATTTCGATCGTTTTATTCCGCTTGGCATTTGCGGGATTGCTACTCGATTTTCTCGCATTAAAGTGCTTTAATTTGAGTTGGAGTGTTTCAGATCACGATATCTTTATTGGCCGTAACCGTAGCTGCCGCACTGTCGTGGCTGATAGTCTGGAAAGTTCATTCAAAAGCGGACGAACGGCGTTAGCTAATCTTGTACGATCATACTTATAGCTGCGCAGGTGGGAATGGCAATATGTCTAATTATAGCGCGATTGCAACAAACGTTTGTTTCGTATGTTGACTTATGCGCGTAAACCGTGCGAAATTTTGCAAAATATTTGCGAAATATATTTCTGTTTGTTGCGTAATTGTTTGTGGTTATGAGATATATATATATATATATATATATATATATATATTTGGAAGGAATTTGCTATTTGAGCGCCATATTTAGCAAACGGCATAGAGCGAGAGATAATTATAGAGAAATTAGATCATTCGCGATAGGTTACCTCCAATCGCGGTAAAATTTCACATTTGACTAAACACGGAAAAGCAAGTATATATATGTATATTAACCAACATCGCTGTTAGTAATGGGGATCTGATTCTCCGTTACTAGTTTGCGCGCTTGTTGATAATAACTCGCACGCGTTACTACTATGTTGAAATTAAATCTGTGGGTAATTAGCTATATTATAGGTATCCAATATCCACAGGATACGGTAAAGTTTCAGTTGGTATTGGTTGGTTGTGCACGGACAAGTAACTTTGTTTAATAAAAGATATTGTGAAATATAAGACGATCGATCCGCGCTTGGTAAATGGAAGAGTATTACTAATAAAAGAATTTTTAATAAAGAGGCGCTTATAGAAGGCAATTTTAATTTGTTATCGCTTCCTGTGTACACGCGTAATCTTTCGTCGAGAGATAAATGTTTACTTAATAATAATGCACGAGCTATTAGCGTTATCTGCAACGCAGCCTCGGCTTGGTAACGATTATTTGTTGCAATTGCGCAAATCTACAGGGATCATTACCCGCTGGGAAGTATACGTGATACGGGGGCCGCGCGCGTGCATCCGTGAAGCTAGAAACTCATAACTGACAGTTTAGAGTCCATTAGCCGAGCCTAATTGCCTGGTGGTTACCTGGAACACAATGAATTTCCGAATTTATTATGAGCATCTCTAGTAATTAGGAATTTAGCCTCTATTGCCATTGTCTTTCTGCACTCGCAATGCGTGGTCTGTCATGCAAATTAGGGCGGGGTTCTGTTCGCACGGTATATTAACGCGAGAACATTTGAAAATCATCATTCGGTTGATAAATAATAATAATAATAATAATCCGTGTTACTCTCGCGGTCACGTGTCGTAACGCAAAGTTGTTGCTTTGTGCGTTGCTCCCGTGGATAAAAATCAAAAATAAAACTGGTGAACGGAGAAAGAGAGATAGAAAAAGAGAGAGAGAGAGAGAAAGAGAGAGAGAGAGAGTTTTACTGGTGGCGAGACAGTTTCTCGCGTGCTCGCGGAACGACTGCGAAACTGTCGTTTTAATGGGACGGCAATTACTTAAATTGCATAAATGAATATTATCGCGCCAAGCCCGCAATTAACCCAAATTTTCGATCGTTAGGTTACATACAAGAAAAGGTAAGAGCTATCCCGTTATTTAAAATTTATAAAACTCTCAAAACTCTTTTATAAGTCGCGCTTTTTAATATAAAATAACTCAAAAGATTACATCAAACGCAGAAACGGACCGTTTGAAGTTTTTTTTTTTTTTTTTTCTACATATTTTTGCGTTGATTCGAGTATCAATTTAAACTAACGCACACAATAACGAACGCGAGGGAAGTGTCGCCAACGATCTATCCTATCACACCAACGCGGAATTTTATTATGAATAAAGAGCGTCAAATGCACTGCTATAAACTGGGAAAGAAAATACAGCTGCATATCAATTTTCATTGAAGCAAAGCGCTCGGCAATATAATGTACAAGGTGTGTTTGACATATCTGAAACGGGCGATTTAGCAAATATTGACTCGCAACGCGAGAAATTTATCTCTCTCTCTCTTCGGCGGGGGAAGCGGGTTCTCTCCTCCATAAAAGACGGATTGAACAAAACGATCAATGCGTGTCTCATTTCATACGTGAAACATATTGCACTTATCCTGTTTGACATTTATTGATCTCGACACCATTAATTTCATCGGGATTGGATATTATAACTCGCGCGATCGTCTTATCGAGAGATAACGTTCGCGGGGAGAACTCGTTCGGCGCGAACGAGCGAGAACGCCTTTTCCACTTGCGCATTTCACTTGCGCGTTTATCTCGAACGCAAGGGACCGGCACTTTCTTCGCCCACGTCGTTGTTGCGAGATTGCGGCGGTGAGTGTGCGTGGCTGAAGCGTGAAACGAGATGGGCAACGGGGCGTTGTATTTTTTTAGAGAAACATTTAGCTCGAATTAATGTCGGTCGTTACAGTCACTGCGGAAGATTCGATAATGCGAAATATATATGCGCAGATAATCGACGGTCGCGCACGTCCCCCCGGCTCTCGCGAGCAACGCGCGCATGCTTTTTATCGGGACGATATTTCTCGCAAATCCGCCGGGGATGTTGAAAGTAAGTGTTCGGTTGCATGTATCGTTCTCTCGATGTACATACCTCTCTCTCTTTCCGCATTCTCCTCTTTCTCTCCTTCTTCGCATCTCCGCGCTCTTCTCTCCCGCGATTGATTTAGAGTCCGAGTCCCGCGCGCCACTCGTCGACAGAGTTCGCCGTTTCATAGAACAGCCGCGCCAAGTTGTTGTTGCGAATCAACATTTCCACGCGCATCGACGAGATAAATGCACGCTTTCGCACGTTTTCGATTGCCGCGCAGTTGGTTTTGGAGACAACAACTGGGTTCAGTTTGAGTTCGACTGAAAAAAGCCAATTCTCGGTCTTCGGCTGACAAAGAGAGAACGCCGCGCCGAACATATTCGTCAATATTGACGTAAGATAGTTTTCCCCCTTCGCGCAAGAATCTCTCACTTCCTTGAAATCGTCGTGCGGTTATCGCGAGAGTCTTCCTTCTAAAAAAAAAAACAAACAAATCGAACTCGATAAAAGATTTCTATCGACGTTCTTCTCGCAAATCAATCAATCCGTCAAACCAGATCGAGTTTTTTTTTTATTCGCGACTTGTGCAAGATCAAGCCGTACCATAGCGGGCTGGTTAATAAACCATCGTCGTTAATTGCAGTAATTTTCTCGTTGCGCTGTCCGTTCCAATGGACAACGGTGAGACTACGCGGCGCGGGCTAGAGCAGCAGCAGGCTGAATTCGGAATCGATCGGATACGATAATTCAATCTATGGCGAGTTTCCCCTTGAAGGTGGAGAGGAGGTTCTTCGTCTCTTATCCCCTTCTCTCGGGCGCAGCTTGATACGGAGGCTAGATCGCAGATACGAGGTGCCAGGCCAGCTTTATCTCTTATTTGTGGCCCCGTAGATTCTTGAAACCGTCGACCGACCCCCTCCCCCCTCCCTTCTCGCCGCTTCCTCTCGTCCACTTTTTTTTGTTCTCATCCAGCTTTACTTTTTAGGATACTACCCCAGCACTTTCCTCCCGTTCCTTTTTTCCTGATCGCGCGTCGTTGTTCTTCTCTTCGGACGGACCGATTTTCCGGTCCGTGATACTCGCGAGGAACCGGGAGTGTTGCTGATCTTGTTCTCGAGTGTGCGCGACCGAGATACACAAGCCGCCGTTTTGCACTCGGTACGTTTTCGCCGGAGTAGCTTGGATCTCTTCCCCATTGGCGAGACGCGCGCGAGTAGAGACAGGTAGCTGTTAGCTTATGTAGATTAAATTGTTTCGAAGAAGCCCGACTGCTGTTTATTCATCGCGAGACGACGGTGCTCGAGATAAACGGAACGACCTGGAGATCGAGAGTGCGCCACTCTCCTCGCGTGTGCGTTGGTCTCTCCCTCCCCCTCCCCCTCTTCCCTTCTTCTTGAGCCAGCGCTTTCTCGCAACCGAGAGAATCCTTCTGACGACGGCGCATCCGCGCGTAGGTAGGTTGAGGAGAAACAGGGGATGGCGCACGATGTGCGGCTCTTCTCTCGCGCAATCCCGAGGGTCCACGTAATGCAACGGTACGCGTTGCATTGCGCTCTTGCGAAGAGAAACGCCGACTCTTATCGCGTCCTGCCGACCGATTTCGAATCACCGAATCGCGATTTGAAATTCCTTCTGCCATCAGTTTTTCTCTCAATCTGCGAAATGGATCCTTGTTGTTGTATATCGAAGAGAGAAAAAAGAGTCTGCTCCTTTGGGTTGAAAGAACGCTTGAATTGCGTCGCGCAATTTCAAGTTCGCAATCTCTCGCGATTGCTGCCGCCGCCGCGATTCGTTTTATTATCGACATCGTAAGATATAATCGTTTTCTTTTTTGTATTCCCCGGCTGAATGGATCGTTAGTAAAGATGAGATATATAAAACCCGCAAGTGTGCTCCCGCGGATGCTTGTTTTTGAATGAACGGCGTGAATTATCGGGGAAGTCCGCGTTGAATACTTCAGAACAGATGCGTTACGCATACTTCACGAAAAGAAAAAAAAAAGAAAAAAAAAAAAAAGATACCCGGAACCGGTTTGATGATGAATGCACAAACTGTTACTTGGCGCAGAAACGACGGAACGAACTATAGCTATAGCTCCGAATAAAGCAGATCACTTTTTAAATTCAACTTTTCCGGGTTTTATGCCACTTTTTTCTTCGCTAATTTCAGACGTGCTAATTAAAGGATATCCAGAACGCGTATAAAATCGCATTTACACTGTTTCGAGTGAGCGAGCAATCCCACCATGAATGAGTTCTTTCTCATTCACGCAGCAGGTGTATAATTTTCTAATGTACTGATTCGCAATTGACACACGCGATTGTAAAAAGAGAAAAAAAAAATGGATTCGATTCAACGTGTGTGCTTTGTGTTGTAGCATTTTTTTTTTTTTCGC
The DNA here is from genome assembly GCF_002006095.1 of Pseudomyrmex gracilis. Classification (NCBI taxonomy): domain Eukaryota; kingdom Metazoa; phylum Arthropoda; class Insecta; order Hymenoptera; family Formicidae; genus Pseudomyrmex; species Pseudomyrmex gracilis. Next base: position 575,165 of record NW_018020681.1, read on the forward strand.
TCGTTCGCGTTTGGAACGGTATAAATGCAGCTTGAAAAATCGCAGCTCGCGATACGTTAAGAGCGCGTGCGTCGGCGAGGCGGAGTTTCGGTGCGCCGGTTGACCGTAAGTGGGCAATTAATTTCGGTCGCAGCCCTTCTAAATTGCGACAAAATTAAAGCCGTGGCTTAACGAAGGTCGCGTAGCTCACCCGACGCAAAGGACGCCACTTTTACGGGGTTTACATATTTCATCGTCAATTGCGCGCGCACGGCCGCGAGATCCCGCGCTACCATGTCTGCCTGAGTGTATATAGGTATGTGTTAGCGGTAGCAACCCCCGTTCCCCGATCCAACGAGGGGAGTGAGCACGATGGATTCGGTCGATTGGGGAAACAAGTTAAATCGCCTAGTGACGTCAATCCGCCGGATTAAAATATCATAAAAAAGATTTTACGCTCTCGTGAAATTATTACCAAAATGCGTGCTTACGCAGCAATTCTGTTACCCCTGACTCTGAGGGAAGATCACGCGGTACAATGTGAGATTCAGGCGTGATTCACGCAAGGAAACGTGATGTTTAAGTATTTATCAATCGCTCTTCGGTATCAATTTATCTGATCCCGGTACATATTAAATGCGATAAGTCAGAAATACACACCGAGGGGTGTGTTTGAAAGTTTTTTTTACGATCAAATATTGATATAATCAAGCACTCGAGCAAATATAAATGTTTTTTAAAGGTTTTTTAAACGGTTTTTAAGTAAACGTTGGTTAAAAAATGTGTATAGAGAGGCATTATTTATACACGTGTGTTTACTTATGATTACGGAAAAAAGTTTTGTTTTTATATGGCCAGAAAAAAAATTTGCTAAATCTACTGAAGTTTTTTTGTTTCATCAACAAAACGTTTCGTTAAAAAAAAATTTAACGAACTTGGCAAATTTTTCTTGCTGGTCATAGCAACTAATCTTCTTGCTATTCCAGCAAACTTTTTTTTCGCGCTTCAAAAGATTAAAGAAACCAAAGAATTCGCGCGCGCGCGCACGGTCGGTGGTCGAGAAAGAGCGGAGAAGAAATTGGGTTGCGTGTTGAGTGGCTAACGAGCGTCCGGTCCGTCGGAATAAGAACAAAACACAAGGTTTAGGCGTACATGCGAGAGATGGGACCGCGCACTTCCGTGCTTGGCCGGAGGAGCAGCGACGCGTGGAATACACGGCGCTGTTATGCCTCACGATCTGTGCATGTCGCATAGATAATTGCGTGAAAGATCATAATTCTCATTAAATTCAACACGCGAAGCAAAAGAAAAGAAAGTGTGAAAATAGATCGTTTCTCAGGTTTCTCAGATTTGTGGATTACTCGGCCGTTCTCGTTTGTCAACCTTTTTCCCCGATTTAATCGGCATCTCAATTTACGCCGATTGCGATTTCCACGCAAAACCGTGCAGCCGGCAAACGGCTATGGCAAAAACATATCGAATACTTAAGCGCGCGCCGTCAATTGGTGCATGCGCGAAACAGACGTCGCCGGTCGGCGGAGTGGCAGTCACTCGCCGAAAGTCGTTAGTCTTCCGTAGACATCGGCATCGTCGGGGCAGGCCCACCGGCCACGTTCTCCGCGAGGAATTCATCTTGTCTCTTGAATTTTTGATCTTGATAAATGTGTACGTCCCGCAAGACAAGGACGATTTTTGGTTGTCGGACGTACTCTACCGAATCACGCTTGGGCGACACGCCGCGGCGTTATTCGCCACGACAAATTTCGCCGTAACCAGTCAAATGACTGTAACGGCTTTTCAGCCTCGCCGTAATGACCGGTACGTGACTGCTCGTAACGGATTAATAATGGCAAAATACATATATATATATATATATATATATTGCGCGCACTTCTGGCACTCGTTATCCATCATCGCTTCATACAAAAACGCGCGCGTTTTTCTCTTTCTAATACGGAACAACCTTTGATCCAGAAAAAAAGAAAGAGAGATAGAGAAACAAAAAAAAAAAAATGAAAAAAAGAACACCAGTCCGATGCACAAAGCTCTTGTTTTGCGCTGACAATGCGGCAATTTGCGGCAACTTATTGCTCTTAATGCGTCGCCGTTCTATGTAATTGCCCAACCGGCATACCATGAATATCACCGTATCCTTAGAGCAATTAGTTGCATATCTCCGACTCGCTCTTCCGTGTCTTAATATCAGCGCGACGTTCTCTCCGTACAGAAATTCCTTTAAGCGCGAGTTCTTCTAATAATTTTTCGTGCTCTCGAGGTCCCTTTCGAGCGAAGCAGGTGCCTCGCAGAGAGAGAACAGTATGTTTTATATCAGCTCTCTGGAAATATTTTCTCGCGCAAAAATGAGAAATTATGCGAGCGGAAATAAAGAAAAGTTTTTTTTTTCTTTTTACTTCAAGACGTTTAACCAGTTCTGGCAATTAATATTCAGCATTTCCTTACGTGAATATTTCGTTGTTGGCTACACGCGCGGTATCTCATTTCCGGCGCGCCGCGCCGCGCCGCGTCGTTTTCAACAAACGTGAGTCAGTAATTATAGATGTCGCGTAACGTAATTAGTTTGTTTTCTTTTTTATTTATTTTTTTTTTTTTTTGTATGCGTTAACGTCGTGCATTTTTCTTTGCCCAAAGTTCACCCTCGCTATGTTTTATCGCACTTTCTTTTTCTTCGTGCTACTTCCTTCCGGATCGCACACCTTTCGCGTTGCTTCTTCTCCGTCCGCCGCTTCTTCGGTCTGCGAAACGGTCGGTATTCCTGAAGCAGAAACCCTGCGAGAGACTCTGCGAGACTCTCGTCGTTAAAATTACGATCATTTCCGTGATTACCCTTGCCTTTCGCGGAAACCTTGGTTCGCCTTCTTCGCCGTCTTCCGTGTAGAGCAACGCCACGCCTGGGCGCGTGAAAGCGCCAGAAATGAATATGCTACCGGAATAAAGGGGTCTGGGGCTCCCTCATTTCCTCTTGCACTTGTTTTCTAGTACGCCGGCATAAATTCTTTTTCTTACTGCCGTAAATTCCACTCTAACCCCCCCCCTCTTGTTATATAATTAGAAAAACTAAACAGCGTTTACGCAGAATGTCAAGACGTATGTAATTACGACGTTACGCGTATGTAATTTGTCAATCAAACCTTATCCTTACATGTACTTTTCTCGTTAGTGTTTTTGTTTGGCAAAATTATACAAGAATATTTCTTTCTACTTTTATTAAATATCGTTGCGCCTTGTGCATATCAAGAGATAGTGCCTCTATATATATATATATATA
>NW_018020681.1:578905-593122 GCF_002006095.1 Pseudomyrmex gracilis
AAAATAATTTAATTGCGTGCTACAAACGTAGCAAGTCCGATTAAGTCGACGTTAAAAACTTATCTCTATTCTGCCGCGCGCGAATGGAACGAGTCTCACTGCAAATGCACTGCAGTAATTCGATAAATGCAAATGCCCGGCAACCTACGAATTTGGCGAATGTATTCAATGCGATTTTACAAAACGTTCTCGCAGAAAGCGCTACCCGTTTGCTTGCCTTCGGTTTGAGTTTAGTGTATATCCCCGGCAAGCTGCGCGTCTTCCGATATCCTCACTTATCGACCATATAAGAAATCAGTATTATGCATCTCTATGTTGGTACGTAATAGTCGCGCGATACTAACCCGATTACGACGGAACGTGCTCTTTGCGTATATTTCCAGGGATTTTGGCGGCAATCCAGAAAATTCGCTTTAATATCGTGCAGAATATGTTATGCATGTGTGCGCGCGCGCGTGTGTGTGTGTTTTGTGTGTTGCGCATAACTGCTACTATACAAATAAATCTTAATGTTCCCGTCTTCTCCGCGATTCTTTTGTCGTTCTTTTTGCGCGTTTTTTCTGCGCGCGGCAATTACGACATCCACAAATAGCAAATGTTAACTGAGCTTTTGTAATCAGAATCTTTCATTGTTCTCGAAAGAACCACGGAGAAATTTATCTTTTTGTTTTTATCATCATTGCATTGTCAAAATATTTCAGCAAATGTTTCGGTTTGTTGGATTATTTTTATTATTATCCGGGATATTATTAATATTTATTATATTTATAATTGTTTCGCGTAGGAAGACGAGGAGAAAGAACAAAGATATTTACGAGGCGCGCGGGGATATTTCATCCGAATGTGAGCGTAAATGCGGTCAAACCGTATGACTTATGTATCTTCGCACGCGAGTACGTAATCGCACCAACCGTGACTAAATTACTTTGACTAACGATTATTTATATTTGCGCGAACGCAACACATTTGCGCGATCGCGAGAGACGCAAGAGTGGTCGGACTCCGGGCTGCGAACGAACAACGATGACTTAACTATCGGCCATTTATTTTGCGCGCCAAGTGGCAGCGCTATTGAGGATAATAGGTATTTCATCGTCGATACATCACGGACTTTATTTCGAAGTGAGGTATATTTATTTTGTGCGCGCGCGCGCGAGGCCCGCGCGAGAGTGCAGGTGCAAATCACCGTCGCCTCTTAATTTCAGGTTACGGCCATTTTTATCGGAGTTAATGGCAATCGTTTGTCGGTGTATCCGTAGAAACTGTGTCCACAACCGAATGACGAATGGATTCGAGCTGGAAGATGAAGTGGCGAGGCGGTCGTCGTCGTCTACGAGAATAGGTTGATGTCTTAAGTTGTATGTAAGTCGTAATCACGTCTGTCGGCGCGGGCCGACAGTGTTGCGGATAACGGAAGGCGCGCGCGCAACCTTTGTTCCCCGGCCCGGCGGTCGTGACCGGTCATGATGAACATCGATAACGGTGAAAAATCTCGCGCGAGAAAGACTAGGCGCATTTAACGCGCCTAATAAATAACACACTCCGCGATGATAAGTCGAGACACGCTAAATTTCTCCCCCCCGGAGTGAACGTTTTTTTTTTTTTTTTTTTCAACTTCGCGTTTATAACTTTATTCAATTTAGAGAGACGTAAATGAATGATACTTGCGCGTGAGTAACGAGCTTTTCGCTTTCAAATCGTTCGCATTCGTCAGAATTGTGCTACAACAACGAGATCGCATTTCGGCCGGTTTGATCTCGCGCGCGTCGCAAATAAATCCCTTTTTTTTTTTCGTCGAGAAAAATCGCGTTCGCGCGTTTTTTTTTTGGTTTTTAAACCGCGCCCGCGCGCATTCATAAACGCTCGTCCATCGAGCTTTTCTTCGTGCTCGAAGAGACGGATTATTAGAAATGCGCGAGCGCTCATCGACGTGCTGGTATCGAAAACGAGCGCTCATTGAAACGCGCGCAAATTGTATCGCTGTCAAGCTAACGTAGCGGTCGCGCGCGTGCGGAATTTCATTTAAACTCCGGTCCGATTCTCCGTTTAGGCACAATGTAGGCGCGTTTGTTTAAGCGCGTTTATGTACGACGCGCGCGATTCCATTTGCAGATTTCTATGATTTCTCACTGTCGACACGTTGGACGTGCGCTCGCGGAAGAGAGAAGAGGACGTACAGAGGATAGAGAGGAGAGGAACCGAACAATGCTTTATTCACACGAAGTCTTGCATTCGTGCGGGGCGAAAGCGCTGAAACGGCGCGACGAAAACCAACGGGGGAACAAAACGGTGTATTCTGGAAGACAGACACTTTTCATGTTCACACATTCAGCCGCGAGCCTCTTTTGTTTTAGGTAATGCAGTGTGTGTTCGTCACCGCGGAATTTTCCGACGTGGCAAACGGGCTCGGAAAAAGAAGTAAAGCTGTCTCGTGGCGCGGACTGTCAGTCCGGTCAAATTTCGCGCTTCTTCTCTAGGTAGACGTGCAAGCGTAATTTACGCGAGGACGGCGAGCGTTCGAAGCGTGTGATTATTATTCCGCGCCAGAACGGTTTTGTGATGCTAACACTTACGGACTTCCGTACATATATATATACATATATATAACTCACTACACGTATAATTAATCTTCGGGATTACCAGACGGAATGGAGAAATGCTCGACGTACTCATTAACGTTTTGAAGAAGACGGCGTATCGAAGTGTCACGAGTGAGGCGAGCATTTTCCATCCTGAGCAAATTGTTAACGGGTAAAAAAACGAGCGTATACGAAGACGCGGGAGCGACGCGGGAGCGACGCGGCTCGCTGAGCCGTTTGATAGAATCATTCGGAATTACGCAAATATATACGCAAAGGAGAATGAAACGTCGCGCGGATTATACGGCTAATACAATCACGCTAATTAGATATTCCAATTTTGCTGGGAGTACAGAACGCGCGCGCGCGCGGATTCTGAAAATTCGTGTGTGTATCTTAATGGGATTTTAATGACCGCGAGAGAGTAAAAGAGCAATTCGCGCGAGTTTATACGCGCGATGCAATCCGATGATAATTATCCGCGGGTAAAAAGCCGATTTTATTTAACACACTATTGCTGACATATACGTCAGAAAGTTTGATTTAACGCGTCTCTTCGCGATATTTCTTCGCGTTCGTGACAATGAATGAAAATCCGATCGATGGAACGAGATTTTTGAACACGCGCGAGACTAGCGAGACATATTTATTTTCTAGAACGCGTCAACGACGTCTGGAGATGATGTTTTAAGAGACACACCGATCGGAGATCTGACGACACGCTACGGGGGAAGGGGGGGGAGGGAGGAACTCGATAGGTTTATAATAATCGCGTCGTCCTGTCCGCGGTTTCCAGCGGACTGGATCGATTCCGTCTTCTCGCGGGAGATCTTCGGCGGGGTCCGCGCTTTCGAAATAGCGGGCGCGCGCGCGCCCGCGGAAAAGTCACGTTCGCGATCGGCGCCGCAGCCGGTGAAACGGGCAAAGTTCAAGTCGCGATAGCGCATCGGCGAACGAATACTTTGGCCGGGGCTCACGGGAGAGATGAGCTTTTACGCTTTCGCGCGATTTTACAGAGATACATCCATTGTGAATTATGCCTCGCTTCCCCGTACGATGACGAGCATCTCGCATCCAGTATTTACGGCCATTGTCTTCGTACAGGTTGCCCGCGGGGACCGGCGGCGCGGACGCTCGGGCGCGCATCGTGATCGTTATTGAGGCGCGTGGGTTGTCCTCTGGTTCGCCCTCGCCCTCCTCCTTCTCGTCCTCCTTGTTGTTGTTTCGCGCACGTAGCTGACCGGGACACGATATTTCACAGACTCGCATTCCGCACGTACGTATATATTCGCGACGTGTGTACGACCACGCGTCACGTTGCGTATACATACGTTGCGTTATGACTCCGTCGAGAGAGTGCGCGCAAATCTCTTCCTTTACATCTCGGCTCTTGTTCCGGGTGTTCTCTCCCGGGCGGCATTTTCCGCATTAATCACACAATTATCTGTTTTTAAAGTTCATATATATTTGCATCATTTGGGCGCGCGCGGGATTATTGCACAGCCACCGGTTCTACTACTAACATTCTTGAATAAAGCACCGCGTCGTGGCGCAGCCGCGCGCGCGCGAATGCTTGGCGTTTTCTCATATAACGTGCTCGTGTGTACGTGCACGCGGCGATTCTTCTTCTTAGGAGGGTACCACTCGCTGCGCCGCGCGTACAGTTATAATTGCCGCGATTTCGAAGGGGCACAGTTGCGACTCTCCGTCTCTACGATTACCCGGATGAATATCTCGGATTACAGTGTGCGCGGCGGCTAAATAAATTATTAAAGTTGCTTGCGGAGCTCCGTCGCGGATCTTCCTCCATTTCAGTCTTCTCTCTCTCATTCCGCGGCTTTTTTATTTTCTCCTCCACTCAATACGCGCATCTCGCCTTGCATATTAACAACATCGTGATATGCGCACACAAATGTATGTATATATATATATATATATACGTGTACAAATCTCAACTCTCAAGACAAGAAAAACGGTTATCGGGAGCGGGACTAGAAATTGCGTGTTTAAAAAGAGAGACACAATCTCCTGTACCACATTAATTTCTATCCGTTGAGAAATCCGATAACTATCCCTCTCATTCAACACGATTTCTATCGGTGTCGACATTATACTTAATATACGATTCAATGAAATCACGTCGACAGCAAGGTGAGTACAAAGAGATGCGCGCACAATTTCATTCTCACGATAATCGAGATATATTGTCTCTCTCTCTTTCTCTTTCTCTTTTGATTTTCCCTCGTACAATGACTTTTTATCGAACGTCTTCCTCCCTCCGTCACTCCCCCTCCCCTCTCTCTCTCTCTTTCTCTTTCTTTCTGTAATCTTTAGTGGAAACAAAACCATTCTTCGCTGAGATTTATCGGTTCCGTCTCTCCGCAACGAACGAACCAAGTATAACGGGCGCTCGGGCCGCACTCGTGCCGTGAGCACGTAGATAACTTTCTCCGGCGTGATAAGCCGTAAGGTATAAATCTGAATTGTTTTTATAATTCCCGCGGCGAGAGATGAGGTATCGAGATAACGGGGATTCTAACGAAGTCTGTAATTTGCGGACCGCCAACGCCGCGATGACCGTACGCCGCACGCCGGCCGCACGTTAGCGAGTCGCAAACGTGTGTATCGTGATTTAAACCAATCGACGCCCGATGTGTATGGATACAGAGAAAAAAGAGCACACTATCTCGTAATGCACATATTGGCGGGTGATCGTTGCATTAATAACACGTGTTACATCGGTAATTCCACTTACATTACAATTCACATTTTCGAAATTTCGTACAAAATGGAATGAATAAAACATTAAAGAGCTTTCATGCACGAGTTTAGTGCATGCGGTCTCCATAAGAGGGGGTTTGAAAAATGTATATATATATATAGTTATATATATATTAAAACATAATTTGTGACAGTAATTTATGATTAATGCATATATTTTTCTAACATAACAGCGTGGAAATGTGTTTGGCCTCCGACAGCTTATAAATATGTATAACTGTAAAGCTATCACTGTGCAATGAGCGCTATAAATAAACGGTATTGAACAAATGGTAACGTCGACGAGCGCAATATTTCCGATGATTTATATCCGGTGAAACGTAATTGGACATCGCCGCACAAAGAGAGAGAGAGAGAGAGAGAGAGAGAGAGAGAGAGAGAGAGCTTCCTATACGGCGCGGTGCGCAAAGCTGATAAAGATTGTCTACGATAGTACTTCATATCGTTTAACGTACTGGCAGTTGAGTACCTGCTACTATTGGCGCGCACGATATGAAAATTGCGAGATCACTTTGATTTTCTGCGCGTCAATATCTGCCGCTTGTTTTTGATGTGTCGCATTTATTCCCGCTGAAAAAAATAACTTATAACTGTGATTTTGTGTGTAAATTTTAAATGTGATTTTTACGCTGCAAAAAAAAACCATCTTAAACAAACATTTATTTCAATTTATTTCAGCGATAAAATTCAAAACCAGAATCTTCGTTTTTCTGTTGCCGACGTTTCGTATTAAAATCACACGTATATTTCGCCGCGCTATGTTCTATTAAAATTATCAACTCGGTCAGTACAACACAGATATATTGACTGACCATTCTATTAAGTTCTTCGCATCATGATGACGTTAGTCTGAAAGCGGACGCTTGTTGAATGAGTTCGTTTTAGTAAAGCGGTCACATCGGTACAGAGAAAGAGAGAGAGAGAGAGAGAGAGAGAGAGAGAAAAAGAGACGCACTTGTCCACGGACAAGCTTCTCTCGTCACCATGTTACCCTGTTCATCGTACTCGTCTGACGTGTACGAGGGCCAACAAGGAACAAAAGAGATATGATTTGGCGCCAACCGTTCTCGATGTTTTTTTTTACAGCGTGGCAATACAACGCCGAGACAACGTCTGTCAGCGATATTGGGTTTACCTACGTATCTCTCGCTTCGAGAAATATCGTTGAACATATTGGATGCAAGTTCTAACGTGTGAGTAAAAGCAAGTATATATAATGGTATTGTGTTGTGGAATGCGACTCGTCAGAAACAGCCTAACTTCCGCTACTTCCTCTACCCCATGTCTGTCTGTAACTACCTATCTGTCGTTTTCTCTGCCTACGTCTATCATTCTTGGTCTCGTTTCGCTATAAGCGGATGTATCGAGCTCGCGTTTGCCAACAGACGATTTCATATAAATTGAAACCTCGGTATATACATATACTGAATAGCTTCAAATGACAGTTACATCAGGTATTCAAAGAGACAATAGAGATGGAGGTATGAAATTTATAATAGTATTAAAAATGCTGTTATTATATTGAACTCTTAGTTATATACACATTAATTTTTTATTTTTGCATTTTATAGCACAAAGTGTGCATACGTACATTAATATCTCGAATGTATGAGGTGAGATGTAAAATACCGCACTCTATTTAGTTGAGCATATCACAAATTCATGGATTTCCGAAGTACAAGAGTAAACTTGGTGGTGTACCGGTGGATGAGGTACGGGCACTTTAGGGAATAAACTAATACTCTGCTGTCTCAATTGCGAATTACAGAACTCTAAAGTACGAGAGTAAACTCGGTATAACGCCATTATCTCACCTGCCGATCGGGTTGTAAGACTGGAATTTGCTCTTGGAGCTCAGACTTCTGTAATACACAGACATGTTGATTAAGTAGCGCAAATTTGTTTTCTTGCAAATGTATTTCAAAAATTAATTTATTTTATACGTGCGTGTACATTTAAACTATAATCCTATAAACGTTTTTTTGGGGGGGAGAGGTGCGTATTCTGTAAACCCTGAACATTTATGTCTGACGTGATTTTTTTATTGATTAAAACATTGCAAAATCTCTGTACAAATTCATGAGGCTTTAATCAACGTTCTATATTATTAAGGAAATAACATTAGTTTTGATGTATTTTTTATTGTTTAGAAATTCTCCCGCTAAATAGTTAATAAGATTTTGGTTTGGACATTAAGAGGGTACTGCAGGGTCTGTATATATCGTGTGACTACTGTTACACGATATATGTCTCATTACATTCTTGGATAATACTTCTATCTCTTCTATCTCTGCCTGTTGTTCTTTTTCGTGTATTAACTTTGAACTACAAATATAATACAACACATTATATCGAGATAACGGTAACTGCAAAACCAATTTTATTCAATTTTAAGAAAATTGAGACCCGACAGAGATTCCTTTGATTATTTTCTTTTATTTTGGAAAATCGTTTGTCTGTCCAAGCAATAAATACGAAAATAAATCTAAACTACTAATTACTCGTTCGATCAGTATAGACAGGTTCAGTACCCTCTTCTGGAGCGTATTATATGTATCGTGACTACACTGTTACCGATACAAGTGACATCAACCATAGAGCGTCGTTAGAGAAACAAGGACATACATATGTAAAAAGAGGTTGTGTTAGATTTAAACGTATTATAGATTGTTTGTGTATTGTATATAGGCTTTCAAATCAGTCTAATAATCTAATAGTCTTATTCTTCAATGTTACGTCTATCTCGGATATTTTTTAGTTTTTTTATGAATAACTCTTGAACTTCAAATATCAGTGCACTAAAAGTAGAGGTGATTGTTAACTTCAACAAGTTTTGTTAAGTTTTCGATATTGAAAAGTACCCGAGATTAATTTCATTATTTGTTTTATTCTATAAAACCGTTTTTCTATCCGAGCAATAAATCTAAAATGCGAATTACTCGTTTGGTATAACAGGAAGGTCCCTCTTAATGTTCGGAGTTTACAGGATTAGGGGATTAATGTTTTATTATTAAAAAAATTATATGTTACAAAAATTCACAATTTATCTATTTGAGAGAGAGAATACATATACAGATTTGTTATTAAATTTGTTGGTATAAAGAGGCGAAAAAAGAAAAGTAATATTGTTGAATTATTGTACACCACGATATTTATGCGATGAAATACGTCCTCTAACGAGCCACAAAACGGCTTAACCAGCAGTTAACTAAAGTTCATAAACGTTGCCACATATCCTTCCTTAAATTATCCCACCGGCATCATTTTATTACTTACTCACGTTGTTGATTGGCCGAAGGATAACTTTAACCTCGTGTAAATCAAGTCGGTGACAATGTTATGTTTTTTGTAATCAAGATTTAATCATCGTCAAGTAATCTCACGATATCTCCCGGTTTGTACCTTTACACAGATTATGTAATCTATACGTCCGTGTGGTTTTATTGTGATCAGATAATTACATATAAAATTTCAATATTTTGCAAAACGATTTACTTTTCGACCTTTGTCTCTAATGAATTTTTGTTATAAAGCGTCGTATTTCACAACGATGAGATGATTTCCAAGTTTCACTTGGAACGGAAGTCACATCAGAATATCTTTGTGCTCTGACCCAAATCTATTTGTAGACATGTAGCAACGCGTAATTTTCGGAAGAAAAAAAGGAATGCTGACGCCTCTCTTTTCTTATTTCGAAGACTTGAATCGTCAGACTTTTCAAACGTTCAGAACGAGCGGACGTCTTTTGTCGTTGGCAAATTTTGGAGCTGTTTTAACCGCAGAAGGAGCGGAGAGAAAGGAGAACGGAAATTTCTTCCGAGTATAATGTACACACACGAGCCGTCAGTTAAAGCCCCCCATCTTATTCGCAATGTCGCCGATGTCTTAGAATATTAGCTATTTTCCGCTCGGCTGCGTCGGATAAAGCTACTCGCTTCTTCTCTCATTTTTTTTTTTTTTTTTTTACTTTTTTCCATGTCGTACACTCTTCTCTCACCTGTTCCCCAGAGAGAAGAAACGCGGCAACTGTCGGGGATATTGTGCATAGGAAACAAATTTGCGTTTCAGAGAGAGTATCACGGAAGCGGACATCTGACAGTGTAATTATGGACTTTTATGATACGTAAAAAAAAAAAAAAAACAAATTATCAGGTGTTTACAAGTAAGGACGAAAAAAAATTCATTGTGTTGGGTGCGCGCATTTGAAGCCGTGAGAATACCCTTTGGAATTCGGATTCGCAAAAATCTTGAAGCAGTTATAACAATCATATTACGCGTCCTCTAATTCATCATAAATAAAGCGCGTATATCACCGTACTGTTCATACATAAAAGAGCCTCGAGCGTACGAATATGTTTAGACGCCGATCGATTCGAATGGTAGATACAAAAGGTGGTGGAAATAGAAAGAGTACAATGAAACAGCTCTACAGGGCGCCCGGGGCGGTAATTGTACGTTGCACTTCCTACAAACGTAATAATTCACTTCGCAAAATCTATCGTTCAAATCTTGAGAAGGCACCTTCGCACTTTCCATTCCGCTATCGATGTCCGTGCGCGCGGGGGTTTACTTAATCCCGCGCAAGGTTTTTTACCGTCAATCTCCACGTGTAATCTATCCGCCGTGCTCATATTCTGTAGCAAGTTTTCGCAATAGCAATACTGCATGAAAAAACAAAAAAACAAAAAAACAAAAAAATTAAAATCTTTATGTTTTTATCCTGAAAGACGTATCCGTTTCGCGAAGCCTCTCTCTCTCTCGCATTTATATCGCGCGATAAATATCCACAACGTATGCGTGTGCGTATAAGTGATGCGCAAGTTACGTACGTTCAGGAGGGGAAAAGGATTTTGCACCGCGCATGCGGAATAAATCCATAAAATAAAAGAACGACAGAAACGGGACAAACGTAAAGTCTAGAGTGTTATCCGAGGAGGCGTAGGTAGGTTGGATTCAGCCGAGACGTTTACCTAAATCGTTCTGTATCTGATCCAGTTTCGAATGGAGCGAATGTAAAGTAGTAGGTGCTCGATTTCCAAGTAAGTCGTCGATACGCGCGCTCTCTCTTTCTCTTTCTCTTAAGAATAAATAAAAAAAAAGAAAAAAACAATTGGGTCATCGACATTTCAGTACGATTCTGCGAAACGTCATAAAGTCTCGATGAACAATCGATTCGTAAAAATTTAATTACCGCTCGTCGAGAGCGGAAGCGTCACGGTGAATCCTTCAAACTTTCATCGCGCGGCAAGGATCAATAGTCGTCATATCCTCGCGTGACCGAGAGATGAATTTTAGCAGATACACTTTATTTTATTCGTGAACGTAATAACACGGAACCCGCGGCGAACGTGTATTTCCAAGTGCTGCGAGTGCTTCGAGTTTGCAAAGTTTGCACTGTAAATACACATTCTGTTATAGGATATCGCGAAGTACGTTTAACAACATTTTACAAACCAGAGACACCGTTACGCACCGCACGTTTGTTTACTGATGTAATTTAATTACAAAGGTTAATGATATATATATAGTACGGTTGTAACATGAAGTAAATTTCGTGAGAAAATAAAACTTGCGAGAGATCGATGAAAGATTTTACGACGAATGTTGTGTATTTAAGAAAGAAAAATTTTAACTAGTCAATTAAGTTAGTCAATTTATCGTTCGATATTTACGAACGTGTGAAAGATTAGTTTAAGCCATTTTACAGAAATATACGGAAATTCTCGATTCTCCAGATAGAATATATTGTTTGGAAAGCTTCCAGTATTCCTGGAGAACACGAGTTTACCCTTCACGAAGACGTACAAGCTGCGTATATTCGATTAGCGTGAATAATTTGGTTTGTGTAATTAAGCATCTGTTCCTGCCGAACTTGTAAGCTCGATTGAACATCACATCGGTTTGTATGTAGGTCACTCGATGTTGCAAATAACGTTCGCGCAATTATTTCGTCAATTCTCAAATGTTAAGAAAGTTCCATCGTGTTATATTTGATGATTTGTGAAAATCTGTCGAAGAGATTATATTGTTTTTTTTTTATCTTTCGTCGCACATGAAATACATAACGCGGAATACAATACCGCGACACGCTCACATTGTGTTGAAGGTAGAGGTAGGTTATTAAACATGTGCGCGCGCTCTCTCGGTAAATGTGTTTCACAGTGGAAGCAATTAAAACTTTCTTGCGTTTATACTTGAGAGAAGCCAGCGCGCGCGCTACCACGTCGAATGTATGTCGACGATTTCTATTCCGATTCACCGCCGATTCGTATGCAAAGTAATGGATTTGGAAACTTCTGCGATGCGGTGCCTTTTCTTCGAATTAATATTGAAATCAGTGTCGAGGTGCTGAAAAGAGAAAAAAAAGAGACTCCCGCTCTCCCGTTTAAAACATTTGCATGCATTTTCAATTTTATTTTATTTTATTAAATAAACAATCGGCTTGATTGTGAGAAATAAAGAGACAAACGTATCTTAAGCCGATGTGTATTTTAATGCGATTAAACGAAGTCGCGCGAATATATTATTTTTTGTTGAAAAACAGATGACTTTTAATTAAAAAAAAAAAAAAAAAAAAAAAATACAATTAACTGCGACTCGCGCGAAGTTCTTTTAGTTTTTAAAAGCAATCCATACATAGAGGAAGATGGTGTAATAATTATCTCTTTTCTCGAGACATGACTCTTTTATCAAGATGTAAATCATGGCTCTTTATTGGTCCTCCGAGAGCTAATTAATCCGCTGATGGTAACAGCTAATGAATCTTGCAGAAGCAAGTTTTGTGCAGGACGTGCAGAAATATGCCACCTTCAGCAACGTGAAAGAGAATTTCCTAAATGGGGCTTACGATTCGCTGGGCGAAGATAATAATTAATGTCGTTTATGTCGCGGGTTTCGTATCTCCTGGCTGGCGGCATTCATCCTGACTCACATTTATATAAGGGCCGTCAAATAACGAACAAGTTGATTTCGAGCCAAGATATCATCTTATCTTGGCTCGAAATCGACTTGTTTGTTATTCGAAGACCGGGAAAAGTGTTTGCCGGACACATTTATCGGCGCACGTATATACGTATATAAACACACGTAATATGCGTCGCAAGATCTATTCGATTGATCATCGTTCAAAAATGAAATCGCGATTAACGAATCAAGTTGTTCTCGCCGATAAATCTTTCACGCGCGAGCGTGCGCAATCTCTTGCACGAGACAAAACAAGTGGCAAGAGCGATGGAAAAAAAACGGCATTTTATAGATTTTAGAAAGAAGGAAACGAAGGATATATATACTTTTCTGAAAACTCAGTTTAAAAATATATATATTTGAGCGTAGATTAGTTCATCGAGGTGTGACAGAAAATTGCGATATTAATTTCACGTCACGTATACGTGTGATGTGCGCAATATACGTAACGTTTTCCTGTCGAGGCTCCTGGACCCCGTGGCAAATTGTCCTCGCTTCGCGCAGTTCATCGATCATTGTCGGCTCGAGACAATGATTCGGAGAAATTGCTGTTTCCTACGTTGCAGCATGTAACGAGCGTGTGCGTGGTGCATTCGAAAAACGCCGACAGAGACGGCGACGATGACGTTTGGTTATACGAAGATGCTCTTGATGTCAACAAAACGATTTGTACGCTGAACACTATGCTGCATTTAAATAACAGTTTCTTATATTTGTTTTGTTGTTCCATTTATGTGAGATAATAAGCACAATTTGTAATATTTTCTTTTTCGCAAAACTACCATATTTTATATAAAAGAACGAACACACACACATACACATTTTACAGATAAAAGATTGAAAGAAATTGTCGTACGTGTTACTTTGTAAATTTTGTAAAGGAAGTAATTTGAATTCGAATAGCTGAAAGGGATGAAAATTAAAATCGATTCGAAAATTACTTTGGATTGATCAATGACCCAATACCGAGATGGTCGCCATATTCAGCCATTGTTGGCGCTTTTCTCGCTTGATTACGCTTTGCCTACATCTTCGATTCGCTCGCTCCGATAAAGCCTTTCTTCGGAGAAATTCCTATATATGTGTTGCGCAGTGACGATGGCGCGCGACTACAGAGTCCATTTTCGCGAAAAATTTTCACAAATATTCAGCTTTGTCAAAATAATGATTTTGAATGCGATTATCAAACGCGACACGAAATTTTAATTCCGCGCATGTTGAACGACGCGATTCGGTGCAATTTGCTGTATACACGCGCGAATTATTATGAACACGCGAGAATTCTCGGCTTATAATTATTTGCACATCTCGCAAATTTATTGGTGGATCTATGTATATGCGAAGAAGCATTGTGCATATCGAACACTGGCGCTAAAGCCCGAGATTAGTGTGCCGTAACAGCGCCCACAACCATCTCTAATAAAATATAACACCGATATTGATATCAATCTCTCACACTTGCAATTATTTCGCACAGCAGCGTGTATATGTTTCAGCTATTTTTCACACACAGTCGAATCTCGATAACTCGAATCTCAAGGGAAGAGCTAAAATCTTTGAGTTGTAGAGGTTTCGACTTATCGAAGTGTTTTTTTCCTTTTCGCGGAGCGAAAGGAAATGAACACAATATTTTCGTATTGTAGAAATTTTCGAGTTATAAAGGTTCGAGTTATCGAGGTTCGACTGTATATTTTTATTGTAGATGTGTGTTTATAACTATAACTATAGATAGTTGAAAAACGATAGTCGATAGTTTTAAATATCAAGAGGCACGGTAGTGCCTCGCGCCAAGTTTCACGCGCAACGAAGTTGCGCTCGAACTGCGCGAGCACACCGTGCCTATTATACGCGAGATTCATGCAAAATAGAAGTGGGAAGATTTTCTCAAGGCAAT
>NW_018020682.1:0-1410 GCF_002006095.1 Pseudomyrmex gracilis
TCACGCATGCGCTTTCGAACAAACTGAACAGTGATAAAGAGTAATAAAGAGAGTAGAGCATTGTCTGCACTGTAGTGTTGGAACCGCGCTGAGAGCTCAACTAGCCATATAGGAGTATTACATATATGGTGCGCTCTATTCACAGCGCAGCGCGTAGCCTCAGATCTCGTCGATCTCTCAAGTGTAGCAGACGTGTTGTCGGGTTGTGCGCGATTCAAAATTTTTCTTTTTCATCATAACAAGTTTTTACGCAATTTCGTACATAAGTGAATTTCTTCGTGAATTAATTATATAATTTTGTTATCGTAAATATACCGCGTATATCGCGATTAAATATTTCGCGTATATAAATTATTAGTCTTCCGCTTCGTCATTTATTTATTTTGTAAAATAATTATTCTAATACATAAAGCAATATATCGGTTCACCTCTAACGACATTCATTTTTTTGCTACATATTGTATATAACATATATTGGAATATATACATTTATTTCAATTTTATTACAAGAATTTTACAATACGGGTTTAATATTTTACAAATTAGAGTTTCGATAATACTCCCTTTATTAAGAGAACCGCGATAAATCTATAACTTTTTATCCATTTCCGAATTCTTCTCTTTGACAGTTTGGGTGCAAGCGGTACCATTGTCATCTTAACTGTCATTGAGAAGAGTTCGGAGGTGAATAAACGTTATAGATTGTTTTTATATTCNATAGTGCTTGTTGACTCGATTTTAAAGAGTCTGGTTGTTGTGAAATTCTCTGTAAAATTCAAATAAAAAGTACATTTCCACATATCATGTCTATAACATACATATAACAAAGAAATGTGAGTTACGCGCGCGTGTAATCGTAATACATTGCTTTATATATTTAAAATACTTTATTTTACAAAAAAACAAATCTCGAAACAGCAAGATAATAGTTTGATATACGTGAAATTTTTCATCGTGAATTAACGTCTAATATTATCAAAAGCAACTTTTAAAGAAAATATGAAAGAAATTCACTTAATCGCGCGTGTGTGCGCATGTAAAAGTGATCAAGTGCTAAAGAAGATACAATCTGGACAATATTCTTTTTGGACTTTTGGTGACGCTGATGGCGGTGTTCCTGATGGCGGTGTTCCTGATGGCGGTGTTTTGCAGTACCGGAGGAGCCGGTTCGGGCAATAAAATGCTGGCACGAAGGTATATTTCTGTTTTTAATGTTATATATCTTACATATAAAAGTATTAAAGTGCACCCAATTTTTTTCAAAGTTCTTAATCTAATGATAAACTTCTATTTTGTTACAGAGTGGTGTCGCAGTAAGTGGCCAGCGCACGTGAGTAGACTTTTAGGGTAGGTGATGGGTTTTTTTAAAATCAGTGCGACATAGTCTTTACTTGTTTATCTTGAAGCGTC
>NW_018020682.1:8010-9391 GCF_002006095.1 Pseudomyrmex gracilis
CCGGTAAGTTTAAACGTGGTCCCGCATCGTGGGACTACGGTCATCTCGTCGTGGGCGCGCACCCTTCGCATCGTGGGACAGTAAAGGTAGGTTCCTGATTGCTACGTGGGACTGGAGTTGAAGATACATCGATGGACGGCGATGGACTACGCGCAACGGTACGTTATTATAAACAATTTATTCTTCTCACATAAAAAGCATCTCACTGTTACAAAAGTTGCTTTTTTATATATATTATCTTTAAATTCTCTTTAAATAGTCTGGAAAAAAATATCCTTCATATATGGACATATCCTATATCTGATGATGTTTAATTAGATACAATCATATACGAGATCTTTTCAATCTCATACAAAATTATTATGTATACCTAGATATAGAATTTGAGCATATATAAAGGAAAAATAATAATTTAGAATGAAATAATCGATTATGTTTCATATCTCTCCCATGAAAAGTTTTGAGAAGAATAAATTATTCTGCATGAGTAGTAATCGCACTGATTTTTCACTATATCGTCACTCTCTACGTATAATCCCGTAACTCCAAAACGCAAAATTTAGAGGAGAGCAGTTTAAAAGTTTAAAGCTTCATATAGTTTTCCTAGTTAAGGGATCTTTCGGTTTTAAATTTTTACCTTACACTTAGGAATATTTTTTTTTAATATTTGGTGACCATAAAGAACATGACTTTCTAAGTGTTATTATGCAATAAACTGAAAATTCGATATGTGTCACTTATATAATTATACGTAGGGAGTGACGATATATTCTTTTTTGATGAAATTTCCATATATTTGTATATTGTGTGATTTAAAGCAATATTGTACTATTTCTTCTATATATGTGCTTTTTTTTATTTTTTTATATATATCTATATTTATCTATATTTTCTACATCTACTTTCATATTTCTATATCAATTTCTCTTAAAGAACCGATATAGAATTCTTTTTGGAGACTTATGTTCTTTTCTACTTCTATATCAATTTCTCTTAAAGTACTGATATAGAATCTTTTTTTAAGGACTTATATTCTTTATATCTTTTTTCTACATCCACTTTTTATATTTCTATATCAATTTCTCTTAAAGAACCGATATAGAATCTTTTTTTTGGAGACGTATGTTCTTTATATCTATTCTCTACATTTTTATTCTTTTCTATTTTATCTTTGCAAAAATATATATTTGTAATATATATATTGAAATATATATTTTTTCTATCTACTATAGAATAGTAATATATCTATCTCTTTTAAGTATACATGATGGGCTTTGAAGGATAGATATATTCTTTTTTCAATCATAAAATCTAAAACAAAACTCGGACGTGAAACTAAAATATATTTTAAATAATACTTTTTAATGTTTTAAACAACTGC
>NW_018020682.1:10151-161075 GCF_002006095.1 Pseudomyrmex gracilis
TCCTTTCTCATCTTCTCATCGCGAGATCGGTCATTTTAAATTTCAAAAAAAATCAAATTCACGCTCTCGAATATACTCACACACTTAAAGAAAGTGACCATTTAAACTCGTGCACATAGCACAGAATAGAACCGCACGCTGTGGACATTCGCACCGACATGTCGCTCGTGGACCGGCTGCGTAGTTCCAATGTGTACCACCCGTGGACATGCGCTAGTTTACGGAGCGGAAAAGTGATTACACATTCTCTTAAGCCTATGTCACACTACGGATTTGGATTGAAATTGGATTGCAATTTGGTCAATCAGAGCGAAGATCAGTAAACTTAAGCCTATGTCACACTACGGATTAGGATTGAGATTGGATTGTAATTTGGCCAATCAGAGCGAAGATCAGTAAACTTAGAATTGATTTTCTTTCTTCTGATTGGTCAAGTTTCAATCCAATCTCAATCCCAATCCGTAGTGTGACATAGGCTTTAGGATTGATTTTCTTTCTTCTGATTGGTCAAATTTCAACCCAATCTCAATCCCAATCCGTAGTGTGACATAGGCTTTATGGACCTGGTCGCTCTCAGGCTTCTCTCTGTATATATATATATATATATATATATAAATTTATATGTGTATATATAATATATATATATATCACACGAGTCTAACCTTTACAATTGTAATATAAACACGCCAAAAACGTGCCCTCTTTGATAATATAATTTACGAATTGTCGCATGCATGAATTGTATTGATTTTTAAAAGAGGGTTTGGCTCATATATATAAGTTCTACGATTTGTGTTCGGAATCATGTCAGTAAGTAGAAAAAGTTGTATATTTTGTTATTTTTTAGTAGTTTCTGTCTTGCCCTTTTTTTCCATTCTTTAATCTCTCACAATCACAGTTTTGAGTACAATGATTTTTTTTTTTTTATTTGTTTTTGTGTTTTTGTAGCAACCGAATGCTGAACATAAAGAGAAGAAAAGAAAAGAGAGTATTCTTGATCTTTCTAAATACCTCGAAAAGAATATAAGGGTAAAATTTGCCGGAGGTAGAGAAGCCGAAGGTATACTCAAAGGATATGATCCTTTACTTAATCTGGTGCTTGATAACACAAAGGAATATCTTAGAGGTAATTGATACAATAACAATTAATTGTGTTCTATAGTATTAGCATATATTTAGAAATAACCTATACCATTTTTATATATGTTTTGTATTTTATAGATCCAGATGATCCATACAAATTAAATCAAGACACTCGCATGTTAGGCTTGGTTGTATGTAGAGGAACATCTGTTGTGCTTATTTGCCCTGTCGATGGCATGGAATCCATTCAGAATCCTTTTATTCAACAAGATGGATAAGTAGGATGGACATTATCTTAATACAATGTATTAAGTTTAGAAATGATATAAATATAATTCTTTCCATTTTTCTAATAAAAGATAATTTATTTTTCATTTTACAATTAAAAAGAGCTATATATATTTATATAGAACAGAAAGATATTTTACTAAAAGTGTGTTTATTTCTATATTTATAATAAATAATATGCACTTGTGTCACATATAGTGCAATTAAATTCTTAGTAACATAAACAATATGAAGATGACAGATGAAATGAATGCAAAATTTGAAACTAAAATAAAAAACCAATAAGTACCTAATGTAAGACTATACATATGTGTATGAATATATTTATATATATTTGAATTTCCAATTCAACACTATTCTGGATTAAGTTTTCTTTCTACTTTTGATGAGATGATAAAGTGCTTGTGGTTTTATTAATTAGGTTTATTCAGTCCCGAATTCATTTCTTACCCACGGATATTGTTTCGGACATTCAAAACATGTATGTAAATACCTGAACGACTTGAGAACTCGATTAGGTAATTTACAACTGTTTGGTGAAGTACAGGCAATTTCAAACGTTTCAAAATGTTTATTCGTGCATTGCCAAGGTGTGAACTTTTCGATTTCATTGAGAGATGTTGGTTTGCGCATCCACTCCACAATCTGATGGCTCGTAACAAAGAATACATCGTCCAGTTGAAGTAGATCATCGACAAATCTCTAATTACACAAACATAGTGCTGATTATTAGTATGAAGAGATATATTTGAAATTTTTAAATAGTCATCATTTGAATCTTATCGAGATCCGAACCCTAATTTTAATACTTACATTAAAGGCATAAAAATATACTGGATTTTGGAACCATGATGCGTGAAAGTGTAAGCCAAAAGGTGCCCGATTCGTGAGATAATGCCTCTTGAAGTTTAGCATGAGCAACTTGTAAATTTCTTCGCCAGATAAATTATCAGGACATGAATCCACAGTGTTGCAAACATATTCCTAAACAAAATTGCACATAAAACATTACTATCGGAGAATATTCTAATCTTTTCTCTTTTTTAGATATGAAATTTAAAGATATATATATCTTTTATCTATATTATATATATATATTATATATATATATATATATATATATATATATATATATATATAAAATGTTTATCTAAAAACAAAACACACACATATGCTATAACATATAATTGTTACGAGTACGTACGGACCTTAAAGATTTTCAAAATCTCGTTTTTTTCGTCATTCTTCGTATTTTTTAAATAAAACCTATTTCCAATTTAATTACTTACGTTCGCTAAAAGTGGATTTATAGGTAGTTCCCAGATATTTGGAAAAGAGCGAGTGGGACAAAGTTGTTGAATGCACGAATGTGGCGGTTTGTAATCAAGCGTGTAGGGCCACAAAGGTGGATCGGAGAATGGCGCGACTATTGAAGAATCGTAAACGAAACCAAATTCCGACATCATCAGAAACTGGCGATTCCATCCAATCTGCAGAAAGGGGGCTCTTATACCTACGACATACATTATCGGCAATATAAGAAACACGCGACAAGCGGACATAACACGCGATAGTATATATTTGTTTTCTTTTCTCAGGTAAAATTTATTGTATGAATTTAAATTGCTACTTTCATACAACGGGAATCTTCTCTTTCCGCGATCTTGACACTAAATAAAAGAAAATAAGATTTCTACCTTTGATATCGCCAATACGAACCGCTGCATATTTCTTAATGATGTTTGCCACTCCGACCATTTCGTCGAACCAATCTTCGATTGTTGCGTTTTTCGCCCACCATTCTTCTGGTCCACGATGCCTGCGTGTGTTAATTTCTCAATTTGTTTCGCATTGAATCAAAATAGATGATGTTTTGTTGTTGGTTTCTCTTCAATATCATCACATGCAAAATACGAGATGTACTTACGTAACGGAATGCGCGGCTATTTCATGGCCCGTGTTCCACAAATATTGCACGTCTCTGTAATTTGTATACTGATGACTGATATAAAAAGTACCTTTTATCGGACAACCATTCGGATTTTTTCTGTCATTCGTGAAAATTTCTATAATGTAAAATCGTGTTCAAAAAACATTTGTTCAAATTTTCAGAATTTTGAATACAAAATCGTTACTTATAATAGAACTTACTTGAATAAAAATCGAAATTGTCGGCGTTTACGGCGTCATCAAATGTGATCGTTATCATTTGTGGCACTGTGTGTGCAGTGAGATTTTCCGGAATTTCAGTCCCATCCTTGGAACACCAGCAACTTGGTAATCGGCACTTCTGCGCGTCGCAAACCGGCGCGGCATTTGTATCGTGTCGCATGTCTACAGTATAAAATTGACAGTTGTTATTTTATTTTTATGCTACATATTGTTTTTTTTTTTTTTTTCTTACCACACCATCCTTCGTCGGAACCGTCGGGACAATCGACACTCCCGTCGCAGAAGTACAAAGCCGGGAGACACGTGCCATCCCCGCAAGCCAAACTTTCCTCATCGCAGTTACCATCTCTGAGCAACGGTTTAGCTGGTTGAGCGTCTACGAGAAACTTTTAAGATTTCACATCACCATTCAGCACATAGTTGGGAAGGCCAGGATTATTTGTTATACGAACGGATTGTTAACATTTGGTATATCTCTCTAGAATATACAACATGGCACTGCCATAAAAAAAAAAAAACTCGCATTACGCAAACTCGTCGGAACGTTATCGTGATTTCTAATTGCTGCTGTTGGGCCGGGTGACATATATTTCTCTATTGCGCGTTTTTCCTTTTCGCGCTCGAGTTGCGTAAATGCAATTTCATTTATATTATACATATATGTACCTGAAGTTACGTCACAATTATCGACGTTTGTCTTAAAGTCGCATATCTGTTTAAAGACGTCGAAAAGAAGCCCTTGCGAACATTTAAATTCGTACACTTCATTATCTGAAACACAAATTTAGTAGACATTTTACGACGTAAATATATATAAAAAATGTGATGAAAATTGTAATATTTATTTTCTTTATATATCTTATGTCATCGTATTATACCTAAACAGAGGAAGTATTTGCTACATTCCACCGACGACCAGACGCTGTGCGGTGGAGTCTTGGGATTTCGATAAAACTTGTTCTTGTCTATACAAGGAACTTCTTCGGAGTTGCCTTTTTCCGTCGCAGTATTTGCTGAAGATAATACAACGTATATAGGAATACAACTATCTGTGAGTTATATCAATTTGTTTCGCTTTTCTTTCGTTCGAAAATAAAATAAATTTCTTTTCTAACTCAGATAAGCGCGAACTTTATTAAACACGACTTATTCAACATCTGATATCTGATGCTCTTTTGCGGTGTGTTATTTCAAATCGTTAAAAATCCGTTTTCAAGAATTCATCGTTTAATTGCATTATTAAAAGTATTCAATATGCTTTGTAATAATAAATGCATGTATTTTTGTGCACAGTGAACAATAGAATAATAGAAAGAACCGATTTTATGAAGCAAATATTGTCAGAGATTGAAAAGATATCAATATCTTGTGGCTGCGAGATTATCGTTACGCGTGCTAAACTTTCACGTTCCGGTTAGCTGTTCAGAAACGGATATCGCGGCGACGTATATACGCGTTTGAAGAGAAATCTCCGGTGATTAGCGCCATCGTTTTCTCCCGAATGCAGAAACGGAAGTGAAACCTTCGGATCATCGATTTTAATCAATTTTCACATTCAATTTACTGCTTATTCCATTTGGTATATTATATTCGACAAAAAACAAACCATCAAGTTTAGGGCGATTTTGAAGAGCTTGTTTTTTTTTTTTACAAGTAGTATATAATAGCGAGAATAATTTTCTTCTTTATACATAATTTTTCTCCTTTATACATTACTTGATAAATGAAAATTTGACGTGAAATAAAATAAAATTAAAAAAAAAACGCACTTTTTAAAGCAAAATTTTTGAATTGCGCACTCACCGTGGAAAACGGCGGGCAACACGATCAGCACGAAACAAAATTTCGATCTCATATCGATCTTTCCACGCGCGCGGAGATTCAGACGCGACAGAGTTTCACGCGCGACAGCTAGCGTTTTCAAACTAACGAACGGCCGACGAAAGCATGCCTTATATGACGAGTACTCGTTTCACCTGTAATCGCTCGGATCTCTTTCAGGCTATTTTCACTCGTCTCTGTACGTACCGATTACAATACCGGTATGCATTTTCGAGCGAATTACCGGGAGAATTATTTTTAAATGCGCGGGAAAAAGGGTTTCCGATGCAGCGGCATTTTGAGCCTCACCCAGGCAATTTGTCGCAGTGAGTTGTGTGGGCGTGTTTTTGTACTGTCTGCTTTTGACATGTTTCGTGACGATTCATCGTGTCTACCGACTGCGTACAAAAATACATTTATGCGGACCAAGAGAACAAATCGGGACCATCCCGAGAAAAAGAAGCTTTCAACATGACCTCCATTTAAATTGTAGAATAATCCCATAAAGAAAATATCGATGAAATATCTACGTAAGAGAGAGAAAGAGAGAGAGAGAACACATATAATGCAATATCTTCCCAAAAATGGTTAATGTTAAACTATGTGTAATAGAGTACACATATGTGTACATACATAGAAAAACTCGCAATTAAATTAATTATATAAATAAAAAGATATATCTATATACATTTTAATGAATTTTATATTATAGAGAGAAAAATTTGACATTGAAAAAAAAAAAAATATATATATATATATATATACAAATATTTCATCCAAATGCACTTGATTGCGCTCAAGTAAATATACAAGGAAAGTTCTCGGTCGAGTCCGATTTCAGCTTTAGTTAATTTCGGATCGCTCTGAATCTCCCGCTTAAATATGTGCGCTCACTTTGGAATTCAGATGTCTCCGCGACTACCTTATTCAGATGTCTATCTAGAACCGTGAAAATAGAGCGGATAAAAAATTTCACCGTTGTTACAATTTGTGAGATGTAACGCATGTACGGGGAGATATGAGATACTGCTGTTTAGATACCGCGGATGTAACGTCAGAATTTTCGTCACTTGCCTTGTGATTAACGTGAAACCGATCCCATTTTCAGTGCCAAAGCGTTCTGTTCATACGATATTGTACAATAGCAATATTCGTCTTGATTTTGTCATCAGTATAAAATAGAAAACCTATTTCGAGTAATTTTGAAATAAAATATAAATTACAAGGAGAAAAAACAATTTGTTGTTTAAAATAAAAATGCAAATTATATCGACAACCGAAGTATCCGCATCGTCATCGCTCTCTCTATTAGTCGCCATTGCCACTGAAACACAAAAAAAAAAAAAAAAACAGTTTCTTTTCTATTACCACCGCGACTTGGTATCTTTCGCGCTCAGAGGGGATTATCTAAGTTTAGACCGAAGTTTAGAGGTAGGATTTTGGCGGAGTTCAGTGCGAAACCACTGTTCTCCTCGAGCACTTTCTCCGTGTCGGAGCACCGTGTCTCCTGGTTTGCGTCTCAATTAACAAAAACCAACGAAAAAAAAGAAAAGAAAGAGTTATCGTCGATCAAGAGGAACGCAGTGGTTCGAAACGACATTTGGGTTTATTTATCGGTTCGACGCTTATAAGAATTTTTTTACGTGTCGGAAAGAGACGCAAAGAGGGTATTATAATCACGAGAGAGATGGCGTACAGCTGGGATGATCGCGTTAATTTCATAGTGAAGTTCCTGTACGGTTAGTAGAAACGTGAAAGAAATATTCGCAAAGGTCCGAGTTTGATTCGGGGCTCGGTGGAAAACAATAAAATTATGAAAAACAATGGTTGTACACGAAGAGAGGCATGTACAAAGCTGCGTCTGCTAAAAATCGCGATACTCAGAAATTGGTATAACTTTTTGTTTATAAGACAACGATAAAGATATGACATCTCTATTTCTCTTCTCTCTCTTTTTATCTCAAGAAGAGAGAGAGAAGCGAGTTTTCTTTTTTTATCTTCTACCACATTTAGCAATCACTTTGTACGACACTTGTAAAAGTATATACACACATCCTGTATATCGTTTTGTTGAAAGTTAAAACTACTCTAACAATATTTGCTTCTAAAAACTAATAATTCTAAAAACTAATAAGAAAGAAGAGATATAAAGTAACAATATTGTTTAACATTTCAAGTACAACTTGAAGAGATTTAAAAAACCTAACACCGGTTTGAAACTTTTGAAATAATACGTCATATTTGTTTGCACTTGTTTTAATTGCGAATTATTTGAACAATGTCAAATTAATCTTATATAGGAACTATCTAGAACAATTATTTAGTGTAAAGAGTTTTTTCTCTCTCTCTCACACCTTATATACATTATAATTATATATTATAATTATATATATTATAAAATTATATATATTATATATTATAATTATATTTTTTACACTTTTCTTTCTCCTCTCTCTCTCTCTCTTTCTTTTTTTTCTATTGCTTCAATACTTTTTGTAAAAAATTTCGATTTAAAAAAATTGAACAAAAATTCGCAATTAAAAGAAATCACAATAGTGAAGCACACACTGTAACTGCAGATATAGATAACAATGGACAGTTAGACAAACATGATTTTGAATGCATGGCATTGAGAATGACGCTAATCGAAGGCAAAGGTGATTTTAATTACAATCGATATCAAGAAAATCTTCACATTATGCATTCTTTGTGGGAGGAAATAGCTGACTTGGCAGATTTTGACAAGGTATGTCGCAAGATATATTATCTTTCCTACAGCAACCGCATACATTCGAAAATTAGCTCGTGCTTCTGTTCTAGGACGGTTTGGTAACAATAGAAGAATTCAAAAGAGCTGTACAAAATAGTTGCGTCGGTCGTTCCTTCAACGATTTTCCCCAGGCAATGAAAAAGTTCATCGATAGTCACTTCAAGATAATCGATATAAATGGTATTGTGTAATTTTCTAAATTTTCACAAACTTGCAAATTTACAACATAATTTGTTGAGAGAGAGAGAGAGAGATTAATACATGAATATATTTTATATTTTAATATTGTGAAATTCAGATCGATGACCAAAACTGACAACTCAAGTTTAAATAGAAAAAAAAAAAGAAAAATGATTTTTTATAGTTTTTTTTTTTATTATCTGTTTTAGAGGATGGCGTAATTGGTGCCGAAGAATTTCGATACGACTGTATTTCGAGGATCGCTGTGGATAACATAGACATTCTCGATAAAGCTTATCAAAATCTTTTAAATGTAAGTGGAAAAATTAAAAAAATATCAAAATTACTTTCGGTTTACATAGGTATATATACATATACATATACTCGCAAACATAATAATTATTTAATCACTTTGTCTGATGAAGAATAAAATTTTCTCATAAGAATTGTTATGCCGATAGGATGACGATAGAAAGCGAGGTGGACTGACTTTGTCACGTTATCAAGAATTATACGCTCAATTTCTCGGTAATCCCGACGAAAACTGTCCAGCAATCTACCTGTTCGGGCCGATAGGACAGAAATCATAACTTGAACATCTGTTATATATATCGAAATAACAAAACAATCCCTCACATTCTTATATATAAAAGACGCACACACAAGGTGTTCTATTTAGCTTATCTATATCTTAATTCTTGTTTCAAATTATTGTAATTATAACTAATTATGCTCTAATTATTGTATTATAACTTGAATAATTATATTAGCAATAAGTTTAGCAATAAGACTTTTAAAAACAAAGTTCTCATATTTAAAATGCCAAATAATTGTGCAAGATGTTACGAGTAATTATCTCTCATCAAATTTCATTGACTTCACAAATGTGTTGAATAATTAAAATAGAAAAAAAAAAAAAATAATAATATTAACAAATGAAAGAGTTATCGAGAAAAATTCACAAATGTATGTAAAAATATAAACCTATGGGATTGAGATTCCTTACAAAAGAAATAAAGCAAGATAATATGACTATAAAATAAATGGCTATATGACTATAATATAATTGTATGGTACAAACACAGAATAAAATGTAATTCATATTTATTTATATTTATGTGATAACACACAGTACGTTGTACATGTTATTTTGTGACAGTTTCGTTTTTTTTTTTTTTTCTATTTTTTTTTATTATTTCTTTTCTTACTCATCATTACAAGTAAATCAATTTGACGTCTACACTTCTCTTTTCTGCTTCGTATAATATACTTGACATTTATATCGAAGCTTCTATAGTGATATGCCATGTACAATTTGTCACGTAGTGCAATATTAAATCGAAGAACATTAGATGACATTCTTCGAAATGTACCAGCATAATATACACAAATTTTATTTAATAAACGTCACGCTCTGCGGAAGATATCCCTACATACATGAAACACACACATACATACACATACGACATCTGCGTCAACGTACTGCACTTTTACGACGTATTTTTTTACGAATATCGTTTAACGTATAGTTACCTCTTTCTTCTTTATCTTTTATGCATTCAAATGTACACAAAGACACATTTTAGTAACAATATGAGACATACTAATTTAACTAGTAAGTTTTTTTTTTTTCTGATTTAGTCTTACAGTAATTCTCGACAATTGTATAAAAGTTATGATCCATATAAAACTTTCTGTGGGGACTTTCTGTTCAAATTTGTGATGGTATGTTTAAGTCGTAGCTTATAGTGCAAAACCATATTAACGTTAGTAATTCACTTAACATAGTAGTAGTTTTTATTAGGTATTTTATCCAAGTAAGAGACCACACACACTGTTACAAAAAGTTTCTATGTATATACGTATTGTGTGCAAAAGTATCGCACCTTTTCACAAACAACTTAAGAAACTTTAAATTAATTGAAAAATTAAAAAAATAAAAGAATCTATTATGTTTCCTTTCAACATCTGATTACTAAGAATCAAAAACTCGCAAAATTATTTTTAGTATTTACATACACACGTATAAGAACAAATAAAACACATTTATAATAATAATAAAAAAAAAAAAAAAAAAAATGGCCCAACACATCATCAAGTTTAGGTTCATCCTTACAGCAGTCGACATAGAAAATTTCAAGCTAACACGTTGAAACTTGTAGATACAAAATGTCAAGATGTTCCCAAACATAACATTTCCTAACGATCTACAACACGTCAGCAAGAAAAATCAACGAAAAAATAAACTACGCTTTTGCATTTGGTTTTATATTTAAACTCACAATTTGAGACCTATAAGAATAGGACTAAACGCATATAGTGATGTGTAGTCCGTAATACTGAAAAGCATTTTATATCTATATTCCATGACAAAAATTACAATTCAAATTAAAGCTACATAATAAAATTCAGAAAGTTTTTTAGGTCATAGATCACCTATATGACCGCACCGCATAACCTAAAGATTAAAGTGAGATTTGAAAACTTGTATCCTGACATAGATATCACTTTATTTGCTATTACTACATGTGTTTAAATAATGTCTTAAAGCGAAAGACGTCTTTAACATCGTTGAAATAGTGTTTAAATTGTTTAATGTGTGTTTCTTAAAAGCAAATATCAAATAATTATTATATTATAGTCTCAATAACCATGTCGATTTTATCGACGAGTATTTTTTTGTCTTCACATTTGTATTTATGGACGGCGTATACGTATAAGAATTACACATTCACACGAGAGTCAATTACATTTACATTATAACTGAGATCCCAGAGTAACATGTGTTTTCCACATATTATATCTTAAAACATTAAAAAATAATAAAATTAGTTTTTGCTAATCATTTGCACGTTAGAATTTAGGATAAATAATTTGCATAATGGCCATCACAGAGTAAGAGAAATAATTAGATATCAATATCAGAAAACAAAACTCACCTCACAATTGAGAAATGCATTTGCATGAAAAAAAACACAGAAATGCATATTTTATATCTATCTTCGTTTCTTTTTGCTAAATTTATTTAAACGATAAATATATGCAAATAGTGAGAAACAATTTCGTCGTTCTAGAGTTTCTACCTAAAACTCAATCGTACGATCGGTCATTTGCAATCGCGGGAAACTTTAATTTTACACAAATACAATCTATGGCAACTTACTAATATTAAATTTAAAAAAAAAAAAAATTGAAAAAAAGTAAAAAATAAAGGCAACCTTACCCAAAAAAGAATAAATATGCTACAAATGACCTTATAATTATAAACAAAATTTGTCACTAAAAATGCCAAATATGAGCGTCAGATGGACATGTTCACCATTAATATTATCGGAATTTTGTTTCGCAGAAATGATTTGAACTTCCTGTAAGTTTCGCGCAATAAAGAAAAAACTATTACGTTTACTTAACAGATCCATGTTTCAGTCTAAGTACAAAAATTGCATCCGATTAAATCGGCGTCTCAATTGATTTGTATTAGAACGCTATGTGGTGATCAGTCGCATTGACAAAATTCATACTGGCGTAGGAAGTGGTCGGACGTTGATAATTGTTGTCTTGGAGTAGAGGAGAATTCGGTTGTTCGTGTTCGTGATGTTTAGTTTCACTTCTGCTCGCGAGTTCGCAGGCCCTTTTACGTCCTCGGCCCGACATCACGCCTAAAAGTACACAAGAAACGAAGAAATGTACATTGAGCACTCAATATTTTGACAATAGTATAAAATATTGACTAGTAAATAAAACAAATATACACAAAAAAGTAGACTTAGGTAATCTTAAGCCATAACAAGTATCAAACCAAAATTATTTCGTTAAGTGTTATTTTACAATTGTTTTTCAAGCGAGACTGTGTTATTCATTGGTTTCTCATGTTAACAGTTTTAGTTAAAAATGTTATGAAAAATGAAATATATGTATTACCAATACAGTATACTCGTGCTACAAGATGAAAAATATATGATGTGTGAAGCAAATGTTTACTTATTTTAGTATATTATGTAAGAAAAAAGAACTGATGTAACTTCTGATGTTATAATGACTGCAGCGAGTCGCAAAAGATAGTATTGATGTTATATTTTTGTTGTAGCGTTTTTCTATTCTGTTTTCAAAACATCATGAAAGTGATGTTTTATCAGAAAAAAACATCACTATTATATCAAGCTTTAGAGTTCCGCGACAGAATTCCTACAAAATTTGATCAAAAAGATCGAGTAATAACAACTCATAATATTACATTCTATTACATAAAGTGTAAAGAGTGTACGTAACAAATATAAATAAACAAAAAACTTACAAAAATCTGCAAAATAAATATATAGAAAAATACATAGAGAAATTATTGCTTGCGCAATAATTTTTCAATTTATATTCTTACAAAAGATAGATGTTGAAAGAGAATAGAGAATTTCAAGCGATATATTAAAAATTATACTGTTTTGAAAGTGCATTAAATATTCTACAGCATCTTTTGAAGAGGCTCAGTTTATCTACACTGTGTTTAGATATGTACAGTAAAAACATAGCGATTCTTTTTTTTTTTTTTTTTTTTTTTGAGGAAAAAAGGTGTCTAGGAGATTTCACCACGTGTCACAAATGCAGACGTATCTCTTTTGAAATTTAGATGCTCTGCATACCTATCTCTCGCATTCGAGCACTTTGAACGTAGGTGTGGTTGTAGAAGGTGTGGAAGGAGAATTGTGTTTGCTTACACGATGATTCAGGGAGGTTTCTTGCACGTTGTCCAGGTTTCCGCGCATCGCTTTCTTGTGATTGGCCAACTTCTCTCTGTTCATGGGTGAGCCTAAAATCGCCAGTCCACGTTACACAAAATTGCGTTTTCAAATAATTTGAGTCTTCTCGGCAAACACACACTAAATGCAATGTGTGTTAGTAAAAGTTGTCCGTGAAAATAAACATATCTTATAAAATATTCACAATTGTTCTTCAGTATTGATGGTCAAACAGTAATTTAGCGTAACACTGGTGTTCTCCATAACAAAATTATTTAACTCTTCTCTTATCAAAATAATAAACAATAAAGAGCTCGTGATGAATAGTGTAGTGACTGTTTTCAAATCTATATACATATGTACATTTACTTAATATTTAATAGTAAAATCTATTTTGCATTAATTCGTCTGACATAAAAGATATATGGAAAACACAATTTTAAATATAACAACGTGTCAAACTATAGTTGAAAATCGCACACAAAAATCGTTCAGATTATATTTTTGTTCTATCAGAGTTGTTTCTTTGTCGTGACGAAAATATAAAGATATAAATTTTAATGTTGAGACGTTTCTGTTATCTCGCTGTAGTCAAATTTAGCTATTATACATCAGAAGTAAAACAAGCGTGTCCTTTTTTGTATTATTCATGAAATACGTTAAAGTGTTAAAATTTATTCGTTAGGAACAGTGTTATAGCAAATACTGTATTAGTGAATAGTGATATATGCAAACGAAAAAAACCAATATCAAAAGTCATGTAAAAAAAAACACGTTTTTTCTTTGTTATTTCTTACTTTTTCATCGAATATTTTCCGGCATGATTACATATCTAAAGGTGTGACAGTTATTATCTGGCATATAACAACTGTCACATAGTGTTAAGTATTACTTGCAATATTTTTTGTTTTCTCACCTATATAACTTAGCAATACTGGTAAAAAGATGAGACCATGCGCTGCTCCAAATAATACAATACCCAGATACATTCTGAAGTAAAACACCTGCAAATGAATTTTGGCTTGAGCAATGTTGAGCAGCGGAATAACGTGTATTTTTTTTCGAATTGAATTAGAATCAACATTTTGATATATTATCGTTAGAACGGAAAAGAACTAACCTGGAAAATCTGACTCTTCGCGAAACCTAAAACTATAATTCCGCCAAACTTGGTGAGCGTAATACCGCTGAATACTGAACTACCCATGTTTGTCAATGCATCTGCAACTCTTTCAACTCGAGTTGCTTGAACCGACACTGAGAATGAATGCACTAGATGGCTGCAAAACTCGACGGCTATGCCCACTGCCTGTAGTATAAAAGTTTAAATGAATTATCGTAGTGACGAGCCAATTTAAATTATGTGAACTGTGATCTGCTGTTTTCGTGACAATTAACTTACCATAACCAGGTTCACTAGAGACACCGCATTCAGAGTTATATGCCACCAATACATCAGTCCACCAATATTAACAACAATCATCGTGATAGTTATCAAAACAACCAACGATGAGAAAATGTCCAAGCCCATCAGTAAGAAGGTAACCACAAATATAGCGAGCAATGAGATTCCTATGCTTTGCAAAGTGTCAGGCCACATAGTTAGATACTGCTCGTAAAACACATAGAAAACACTATACGGGAAAACTTCTACCGTGGTGTTTTCACCACGACTTCGGAGATTGTTATTTATCATGTCTGTAATGTTTGCCGATACAACTCGAGCTGCTCTCATCGATTCGTAATAATCAGCCGAGCTCTTGAGAATTGTGTGATACGCCATGAAATACGAAGCGCCGACCGTCGACATCTTCGTTTCGGGATTGGTAATGTAATTCACTCCGTGACCGTAAGCTGCGTGACCTCCTTTGGCGCAAGTCTCATCGGGATTGTCTTGTAGGAAGAATGATACATATTTATTGAAGTCGCTCGGCACTGGTCTGTTATAATCGTTTAAAGTGATGTTGCAAAGAGAGCAATGCGAACGATCTGCAATCCAAAAGGCAAATATAACATTGAATTGCAACAATGCAATATATAATATATGCAATCATCGGACTGTTTCATATAAACATGATAGAAATATACACAGAGAAACACGTACCGTTATGTGGACAAAATGAGCTATTTGTACGGAAATATTTACAACAACCGTGCAGTCCCGACCAATCAATGTAATCGTCTATCCAAGATGAAGCAGGTTTAGCTATGTATGTTCTACAAAAAAAAAAAAAAAATGAGAACATTTCTATAAAATTAGAATATAAAAAAACTTAAGTTTTGTTTTTCTGTCCTTGTTGTAATATACCTGTTTGGTTGTTTCGATGCTGTAAATATTTGTGTTGATACTGAATCGCTGTTACAGTATTGTCCGCCGCATACTAAATTTTGTACTTTGGTATCGGAATAATTTAGGCCGTTTTTAACAACAAAATACATTGGCGGTCCGATCGATAAGTAAGTATTTAAGAACTGAAAAGACGTAAGAATGTGTTTTGTTATCAATTTATTCAGTTTTTTAATGAATTCATTATCTTCTATTATCTATATAAGTTCATTCAGTCATGATTATTAAATATACCTGGAAATATTTGAGCACAAAGCTATCTTCAGGCATAGAGAGTTCCTGATCTAGGCCGATTTCGATGTGTGGTATTACGGCAATGCTGCTACAAAGCCAGCCGAAAAATACAATCATTACGATTGCACGAACCCATTTTTGCAACAATAATGGAACGTACGCAACTTTGAAAATTTTGTACAGCATTCCATCTACTACCTCTTCTCCATCATCTCGTTTGGATCGAATAAAGCAACACACATCTAACCTATTGTTCTACAAAATTATGAAAATATAAATATAAGATACACAATATATATATTACAATCACAAACATATGAAAAATAAGTTAAATTTCTATAGTATTTTGTTGACCAAACTTTCTTGGTCGACTGAAAGTAAAATTTTTAAACATAAAGTAGTTCTATGTAACACATACCGCATGTCGAATTGTGTCAAGCGCTAAGAGACTGACAAAACATGTAATTTGCAGTAGGAAATCTACTAACAATGCCATTCCAGCATACAGAGCGAACGCCCTCACAGCAGGCATATCAGAAAGACTACCTATAAATTAATAAAGGAAGACTAATTACAACGCAAATAATTTGTATTTGCACAGTTTAGCACAACTTCTTTCTTTCTTTCAATTTAACGAATATAACGAAACAAATATAAAGCAAAATTAAAAATATACACATATGGATTGAAGATACAATATTTTTTTGTGATAAAAATTTCTACGTTTTGAACTCTTTTGATACGTACCGAGGAAGAAGCAACAACTTTCTGACACACTCGTGAGTAACATACTAGGGCCGACCTGACCCAATGCGCGACCTATATGTTGCGGAATCGACTCGTTCGGGCGTCTGGCCTCCCTCTGATGAGTTTGCACCAGGATAAAAATATTGTCCACTCCGACCGCCAGTACCAAAAATGGTATGACTTCAATAATAATCAGCGTAGCTGGTATACCGATGAAACCGAACAATCCGACTGAGCAAACCACAGATGCCAATACTATAATTACGCCACCAAGTCCAAGCGTGATTTTAGAATCGTACTGAAATCAACATTAATCGTATTTAATTAAACTAAAATATTTTCATAGCTGCAAATGAATATATTTAATATTTTAAATAAATTCTCTAAATTCTTTGAAAATTGCAAAGATTTGTAAATTCTCACCAGAAGACGAGAACATGATCTGATCTGGCCGAGGGACACCGCAATGTATCCGAACATAATGACATACGATACCAAAATAGTCACAATGTCCGATTGGGATTCACGGTTCAGTTCGTCCTCGATAGAACGCTCGGACGTGAATGCTATGTCCATAAATGCCGGTTTTTCCGTTGCCGTCCAATTTTTCATAAACTTGATAAAGCTGAAATCAGACGTTGTATAAAATCGAATTTTTAATCGTATAAAACTGTTTTTTTATCAGCATAAATTTACCTTTCTTCCCACTCCATCGCGGAAACTAACTTAGCCTTGTTGTGATAATTGTTTACAAGAAAAGTAAGTATTATCGCGGTTGCCTTCTCATACGATGGATTGTGAAGGTCCTGTCCCGGAGACAAAAATCCGCCTACCGCAATTGCCGGTTCAATAGGGCCGCCGTAAAGCGCGAGACACTGAGGATTGTATGCATTTCTGAGAAAATAAACATAAAAAAAAATTATAAATACATAGATAAAACAAAAGCAATAAAATATTGTTTAAGCAATAATCTCACAGTCAATTAATAGTGTTCGTCATTATACAGGGTGTCTCATAACGAACGAATCAGCCGAAGTGTGTAGGTAGATCGGGTCAATCCGAACAGAAAAGTTATTTACCATTTTGCAAAATGTGCAATAGTTATTAAGATATGAATTAATAAATGTGAGCCAATGAGCGCGCGGGGGGCAATGATCGGACTCTATAGGCGTGCACGATTATCGGCTGTAAAGAAAAATGGCTTCTTTCATGCAATGTCATAGCAATGAGAGGCGGAGAAACAAACTAGCGCGGCGCGACTCAACTTCTTGCGATCGGGCGATATTAGGCGGTACGCCGCGAACAGCGGCGAGCGAGGGGTACCCCTAGAGTCCGATCATTGCCCCCCGCGCGCTCATTGGCTCACATTTATTAATTCATATTTTAATAACTATTGCACATTTTGCAAAATGGTAAATAACTTTTCTGTTCGGATTGACCCGATCTACCTACACACTTCGGCTGATTCGTTCGTTATGAGACACCCTGTATAAACACATAGTCATTTTTTAATTTTTTGTTACTTACTGCGAGCATACTCGGAAATGATCTAAATAGTTGACCGTATAATTTCCTTCGTCTTCCGATTCTTCAAATTTACTTAAGCTGTCTTGCCAATAGCCCCATACACTTTGAATAGTGCATTTCGAGACTGTAGTCGGACCAGTAAACGGTCCGGTTAAAGGAGCAAAACATATGTCCGCCAATGTGTAGTTATTTGGAGTAATGATGTTTTTGATTCCTTCTTGCAATTTATAAACCGTTTTTAAAAACGTGTCGTTGAATACAGGACCAAATACGATCGGTCCGTTGGTAGTGTTGTGCACAATCTACAATTGGTGTTTAAGTAATTATTTTATATTATGTATATAGATATAAGAATCTTATATTTTATTTATATTCGCATAATTCTCTTTTCATACTGTTACGTAGTATATTTTGTAGAAAAAAAAAAAGTATTGTTTTCTTCGTGTGTAAAAGAGCATGTACTTCAGTAATAACATACATTGGGCAAACCAACGGACGTGATGATAATTTGTTCGTTTCGATAAAAAGGTTCAAAATGTTTATCGAAATATTCTCTTTCGACACGCGATCGGGAATTCGGAGATGCCCACAATTCCACAGGATCCGTAGTAATTTTCACGTATTTTATACCATGTGCCAAGGCAACAATCAATAGGAAGCCAAGGAAAAGTATCAACCAAGGTCGGGAAGCACAGACTACAAAATAAAATACAAGTTATCGCAGGCAGGTGTGCACACGCGTAATCGGATAAATATATGTATATGTAAAAAAAAATACAATATATAAATTTGCGTGTAATAATATACAAAATACGAAATATTTTACTAACATGTTCCCCACTTGCAGAAGAACTCCTGCAAAACTTTATCTGTGCCTGCTCCAAGTTTCTCAATGAAAGTAGATTGTTCTTGGTCAAAATCGGTTGGTAAATCTTCGTTGGATATAATACCTAGAAATATTTACAACATTAAATATGCACACAAATAAAATTTTAGTAAAGATATATGTATTCTTTTTTTACAAGCGTCTTTACATTGTTTTTAAATAATCTTTAGTAAACGCGTGCTAATAATAAAACATAATAGATTGCACAGTTTTCAAAAATAGTAAAACAAAATGTTATTAGTAAAAATGATTTGCTAAAAAAAAGAAAAAAAACATCAAAAACTAATACTTAATAAAAAAAAGTCTTCCATATGTGACTATAATGTAAATATATATATATATATATATATATAATACTGAAAAGATATTATATTTACATGTGCCGTACGATAATTGACAAAAAAAATGACAAAATTACTTACATAAATATACGTAAAGTATGATTACTTACTTCCATAATTTTTATTTTTTTCTTAAATAAATTAAAAATTATGGAAGTAACAATTTTCATTAATATTAGAAGTTTTGTTTTTCAAAATTTGCTAATAAAAACAAAATATTACTTAAAAGTACAATGTCACAAATACTAAAAGAACTTTCTTGAATTTCATATTAGTATAAAGAACTCTTTGTTTACTTAGCTATTAAACGTCACACATTTTACTTACATTCTAATTAATTATTGAAGCAATGTTTGTTGCACATAAATTGCGTGCATATATCCTTACAAACATGCAAAATATTCAGTATTAGAGAAAGTTTAACATAAACAAAGAAAAAGTAAAATGCTTGCAAGACACAAATTTTGTAAAAGCGTACAAGTAATCATAATAAATATTTCTATTATATATAATTGTTATTTTATATCATCACGTGGTGTAATTAAAAAAAATCTGTATATAATTTTCATCTAAAATAAATATACATTTGCAGCATAAGATATTTCGTCAAAGTACAATTACATCGAGTTCATGCTTTCAATGTTCTGTTAGCCGTGAAATGACCTATGAGTTCTCTGAACTTTGTTCAAGCGTTCAAGCATTTAAGCAAATTTTTATCTCTTTAAAAGATAAAAAGTGATTGCATACGTTTGTATATTTTGTAGACTGTGTAATTAGATATCATAATTCAACATTTTTCTATAAATAAAACATTTGAATAGTTAATTTGAAGACTTTGTCTAATGCGCAACCTTTTTGCGACATCCTGGTGGAACAGATCTGCAAGACTAGAAACAAAAGCGTACGACAAACAAAAAAGCGATAAAGCAACAAGAAAGTACGACAAGGGAACACCAATACGATGACATCAAAAATTTTAGAATCAAGAAAACGTACTGGACCGCTTAGACTGAAGTGGGCTGTCTTCCTGGTCAGCGGCGAGGGCAATACGAGCACCGTCTCCTGGGTGGTGTAATCCGGCAGCTAGCCGTCTACCCACCTGTCTTCCTACTTCCTCCCCTCGTGCAACTATACATACGCACATACCATACATACACTTGTATGATCCACTGATTCACGTTTCGTTGATATAATAAGTTTTAATACAGAAGAAAACCCGTATATGTGCATCCAGTAGTTAACACAAAATACAAATATTCCATACATAAAACATATCCGATAAACAACTTAGAATACACTCGTTAGACTTTAAACAATACTAAATTATTCTATTAGAAATATTAATTTATACCTATAACCTAAATAAAAATAATATAAATAATTAGAAAAAATATAAAACATGTTAATATTAATACCTGTGTCTGAAAAAACAAGTATTATGTAATAAACTATAGATCAAAATAAATTATATATCAAATGATTTGATGAGCTAAAGTGGAAGATATTCATTGTAAGAATAACTGCTTTCAATTATATAAGTCTGAATATGCTGCAATTTTTATGTAGCTACAATTACTTTATCTGTATTAACTTATACTATATGTACAACTGCATATTTGCGTAATTATACATGTATAAGTACTTAAAAATTTTCTAATTTTCCACAAATGATTTTTGTGAAAATATTTGTTTTTTGTAATATAACAAAAGATTAGCAAATTAATGTATTACACATGCTTTCTTGAGGTTCAGATAAAATAAAATCAAGCAAAAGATAAGTAGCATTAACAAAATATATCCAAAAATCAATATGAAAAAAATATTAATCACACACTCAAAGTGTTCACCTTGTACTCTTTTCCCACTCTTATTTCACATATTTAGCAGACATAATTAATTAATAATGGATTATATCTACAATTAGTCACTAACATGTTCAATAAATCATCAAGATATATACCGTACGCAAAAAATATAGCTAACAATAGCCTCACTTGAGAAAAAGATGTTTCATCCAGTTCCATTTTTTGTGCTTGAAAAAGGTTTAGTGACAATTGTGTGTGCATGTGTAAAAACTAAAAATATACAGCAGAGCCACAACACGGGAAAAACTCGTTTTATGTTATTGTATGAAATTTATGTAGCTCACACAAAATATTTAAAAAAACTGCACTTATTGTTTTTAAAAACTGCATCACATCAGTTATACAGGTTGCTACTGTAATTTTTAAATATACAAGCCTAAGTTTCTTACCTATGCGCTTTCGGTGACTGAAACACACCACTAAAAATAGGAACAGGCAGGTGCCACATACGAAAATAATTGTCATTATAACTTCGTAACCATCGTAGCCAAATACTAAAAATGGTTGTGGCAGTGGAGGCGCCGGTGGTGGTACTGGACAACTCTGTTCGCAGTCGACACAGCTGCAAGCTGGAGTGTTTTTCTGGAAAAAAAATTTATATATCATTTTTAATTCTATTCTTACGCGGCACATTTACATTTAGCTTGTTTTACAATTTTTTAATTTAATTGTATATTTTTTTCAATTTTATTCAGTTATACCATGTTAATACAAATGCCAAAGTTTAAATTTTGCAAGTCATCGTTAAATAGAAAGTTGTGTGAAAACTCTGTGACACAAAAAACATGCTAACAGGTTTTTGCAAAGGTAAGATGTGTTAACGAAATAAGCACACTAAGCCTTGTCAAGCTGTTAATAAGTCTAATAGTCTTAGGTAGAGCAAGTTAAATACATGTATTGTTTAGAACAAACTAATCTTTTTCAACATA
The DNA here is from genome assembly GCF_002006095.1 of Pseudomyrmex gracilis. NCBI lineage: Eukaryota > Metazoa > Arthropoda > Insecta > Hymenoptera > Formicidae > Pseudomyrmex > Pseudomyrmex gracilis. The sequence goes on from NW_018020682.1 coordinate 32,072, forward strand.
AAGAAATACTAACGTTTAGCGCCTTACTGCACGGCGTAATTGGCGGATCCAATGGTATGAACGATCCAACAGGTTCATCGGTGTTCACATACGTGATTTGGAAAGGTACATAAACATTGTTCTCCGCATCGCCCATAAAGTAGAACCACTTCAAAGGAGTGCATCTACTCGCTCCCCATTCCCCGCACATTAAGTCCAACGCTAATTGTCCCGTGCTTGGCACCGATACCTTATTGCACGAATTGAACGTTCCCTCGAGATATTTATTTGTTATATAAATGTCTATCGCATTAATATACTTTACATCTGCAAAAAAGAAGTTCATTAAGAAATTCAATGTACAAGCAAAGATTATGATGATGAAGCAAAACAACAAACGATAATTACCATTTTCTGTATTAATTATTTCTGTAACGTTGATAAATCTACTTTGATCAACAGCGCATGTAAAATCGCAAAAATGTTTCACTAAATTATCTAAACAGCTAGGACATCGTTTTAAAAAGTTTGATGCGAGCTTGACATTATTATTTAACGTAGCAAGCTGTTTCGCATCGCAGCAAGTATTAATTCCTTTGCCATTGTCCACCAAGAGATGCGGACAGTGTGTAGCCAGCAGCTTCTGACCTTCGGAATCTAATGGTTTCGCTGGCCCATCGTAAGGACAGTATTTCGTGTGCATAAATGTATCCGTAAAGCATTGCCCGTACCATACGCAATGAGCGCTTTCCTCACTGACAACCTGTTTGGCAAGTAGACAGTAACGTGTATATATATATATTGAATAATAATAATTATTATCATTTTATATGCTAATAATAAATTATTAACATTATACATATTTGGCATAATTAAACAAGACTTGTGTACAAGGCACGTGAACATATGCGCATAGTGAGCATCAAGTATTGCACAAGGCGTATCTTAAGTGTATATCAAAGCTTAATATGAGATTTATTTGAGCCAATGAGTTGAATTAAGGATTTAATTCACCTAATTTAAACGTCAGTGGTAAATATAAGAATTTCTACACGAAGAGAGAGATGATATGGTTTCATGTTTCATATAAGATATATGTTCGTGGAATGTAAAAAACCATAATAACTAGTAAAAATAAATATTTATAGATGTAAACTACTGTATATTGAACGGGAAACTATCTTTAACGGGAAACGGGAAACTAATTTGCGCATAAATTACATTAGATTAGACACCGTGTATATCAGCAGGTAAAAAGAGTAAAGAGAGAGTGCGAGCTTTCGCTTGACGAACGAGACGAAACAAGAGAGTCGTCTTCGGAATGTTTTGACACATTAGATTAGAGTTGAGAAATATATTATATTTTATTATACTAGATATTACACATTGAAGCGTTTGATTAACGCTTTTGCGCAAGTTCTTTTGACATTTTTGCGATTTCTTTTGAAATTATCACAAAGAAGCTCACATAAAGCCATATTTGCTCAGTATTATCGCTCCAATTTAAATATTCTTATATAGACATTGTGTGATTTCAACCAATGTTCCAATTGTTGGAAAGAGTCGCGTATTGTTACGTAGAAAACCAGAAAGTGTTATCAAAATTCTAACAAATAGTTTTTATATTTGCATTAAAAATATTTAAATATGAAAAATATTCAGTTTAACAGAAAAAAAATTGAAGAATTAAAAAGTTGGAATTAAAAAATTTGAAATTTTACGAAGAGAGAAACACATATCGTGATTTATAGCCCGTGAGAGATAAATACGTATCTGTAATTAAAAACATATCTGTAGTTAAAAAAATAATATACACTTTTTTTTAACGCAATAATGTATGATATATATTTCTTTTAATGAGAACCAAAGTTCAAGTTAATTGTTAGTTAAGTGTTGTTTAAATTAGTTTATTTGTAAAAACCAATATGTTTGCATTATTGATCAAAGCAGTGCTCGGCCAAGTTTGGTAATTGAGAATGTGCCATTTCCGAGCGTCCCTTCTCGGAACAGCCGTTTACTCCTTGATGATCACTGGACTAAAAGGCTCGTAACAGTAGAAGAACTTTGTCTCTCTGTCCACGTTCTTGAACAGGAAAGTGACTACTTCGACGACTTTAGATTTTTTTTTCTTTTTTCATTACGTCTGTGTCTAATAACTTTTACTTTGATCATTTTCTCGGAACGTGATGAACACGTGCAAACAAAAACAAGAAAGAATGTTGAGATAACATATTTTCATATTTATTACATTGTTTTTTATGCATCTTTCATGAATCTTTTTGTATTTTAAATGTTTGCGTTCGAACAAGGAAACATGAGGAACTTAACATGTTGCGAAAAATGTTAAAAATAAAACGAAGTTGCTGACATCGAGAACTATGTTTTGTTAATCAGCTCTGCTTGTGAGTCATCCATTTTAAGTGACGTCGTATAAGTCACGCAGTGAATATTATACTTCGAATTGTGTGTTGATTGGCAATCAAACACCATCTCTGAATGCATATAGATGTCAAAGGCCGATAATCACAGTGGAATCTTATATTTAAGATCATCTTTGTAGATACTTTCTTTATAGTGTAGATACTTTATAGTCAATAAAACGGCTCGTACAGCATTTTATTATTATAAAATCGTACAGATTTCATTATTACTGATCTATATACTGCAAATCTACTGACAAAGATATTCAGACAAACTTAATCTTTCGAAATTCATTTTCCTGCATTTTAAACACATTGTCATGATATAGAAAAAAAAATTTGTTTTTTAATTTAAAAGATAATTTAAAAAGCTAATTTACATAAATCTTGTGCAAAAACTTGATTTCTCGTATTTCTTAAATGTCAACAAAGTAAGAGATCGGTTGCGTGTAGTTTTTAAAAATCTTGTCTAAAGTTTCGGAGAGACTTTATAAAGAGATCTTGCTCGCGCTTTAGAAATTGCTCGTTTTGAGAACAGCGTTAGATAATACGATTTGCATAATCATCACGAAAGGAGAGAAAAAAAAACTAATGTTTAAACGCTTCGTCCGACATTTAAACACATTGCATTGTTTGATTGATGTGGACAAAGTGCGGTTAAAGGAATGAAATTATTGAACGGTGTGGCGGTGTGTGTATGTGTATCACGTTACAAGATGCATTCTTTGTTCGACAGTAAGTGGCCAATAACGTCACACCGCTCATTGTGTAAATTCTCTCCTTTCTTATGTTATCTTTCTTTTCATTCATCTTTGAAGTATGTATGAGTTAACGCGATCTGGAAAAAGAGATAACGAAAGACAACGAAATTGTGCCAAGGTTTTTCAGAATGTTTTTTTAAATTATATCACAATATCGATGGAATTCACAGGATGTGTAATAAAGATGACGTGATTTCGCCTTGAAATCGACATGTGACCGAGATATGTACACGGAAAATTGATATAGAACATTGAAGTAAGTCCGCTGATAAGACATTTCGGAACGTGACGCAAACGTATTCGCAGATACATCGAGTTTCTCCGTCTTTCTACGGAGAAACGAGAGAAGAATAGAATAAAACGTACGAATTTCAAAATCTCCCGTGCGAATTAGAGAGACGGAAAACAACAATAAAACTTTCTCAGCGATCAGCCGAGATGACGTCACGCAAACGTGTGCGCGCGCGCTGTGCAAAGCCTGCCGCCGCTATAGGGTGTGGACGTGTGATTAATATATAGATAAAAGTTGGGTATAGGCACAATTTTACGTGTTGACTTACGACAATGCTCGCGCGCGCGCGCACGCGAGAATGCGATATATAAACCAATCGCAGAAAGAAACAGGAGATGACGTGATACGCGAACGGTCGCGATTTTTATGCGCGACATGGACGGCCCCGTCCGTTGCGTTCTATATAGACAGCACGCAGAAGGAAAACTTACCAAATTTGCAAGCAAGGTCAGAAGCAACAGAGGCCAGAGAACGCTGTTGCAAGTCATGATTGTCATTGCTCGACGACGGACGTCTATTACACTAGTCCTGTGCATCGCACAGCGTTTCGCTCTTATTATGTATGCACACACACACACACCTGGAATTTTGTTTTGCCTACCCCCAGATTATATACTTTAACAAATACTACGCACTTAACCTCCTCGCTCCCCGTTTTTGTTTTCACACTCTCGGTGCGCAATGTATCACGAAATGATCATCGCCGAGTGCGTGCAGATCATCCTCGAACGCGACGTTCGTAAACCCCTCGAAAAAAAAAAAAACTTCACGATGTTTCACGAGCGCGATTCTTCGTCAACTCCGCACGACGACGACCAACAACGACTACGACTACCTATCGGCGGCGGCTGCGCCTTTAACTTAACCGAAACGGGCTCCTGCACACATGTGTGACGCGTAAATGCGTAACCAGGTGATACGCGACAAGCCAATCGTTCCGTTGCTTTTCCACGAGAGCGAACCGCCGATTGTTTCTTGTCGCGCGCCGACACGTTTAGTGTGCGAGAACCATAAAACAAACTCTACTCGGACGGAGGTCGCGCTCTATCGGTTTCTTACGCGGCGAGGGAACGACGAGGTAAAGGAAGATGGGAGGAGAGTCCAGCAAATTCTTGTTGATTTAAATCGCAAATGTGACCCGGGAGAGAAAACTGCGTAAAATGCTCTCGATTCGAAAGCGTTCAGATTTTTTATCTCGGAGATGCTGCGTCGAGTATAATATTAATTTACGACTCGTACAGATATCGGAATATTGATAATTGTTTGTTCAGCGAAAAAGAATGTCAAATTACGTTTCTTTAACAAGTCATTTAAGAAACTGTACGTTCAAATGTACAAGTTGACAAGTGTGAAAATACATGATTCTTCTTTTTCTTTGTCGCCAACGAGAGAAATATGTAAAAAAGTATTTCTTACAGCAATGTCATTATATAGCAAATATATCGCGTAATGTCATTTCTTTTTTTTGTTCATCTCACACTTATAATTGCTAATGAGACAATTACAAACTATATATTAGCAACCATCAATTTGCTCAATATACACACATGTGTATTTTTTGCACGCGAATCATATCATACGCTTGACGTCTTCCTGTTGTTATATTCGTGCTTCGCGTCTTCCTGTTTTTTATTCATGCTTGACGTCTTCTCGAGGTTTTTAGAAAACTATAGGAGGAGAAACCGTGGAATTAAATTCCTACCACACAAAAGGAGCATTGCGTAAAGAGACAATAATAAGTACATACATACGTGGATGTTATATTGACGCGCAATTGTAAAACAATTTGTAATACACCTACGCTGTGCAAGTAATTTACGATCTTTAATAAAACTGCAAATCAATTATCTTTATATAAGAAATATAATACACATATGAAATGGCAATAATAAAATATATAAATTATATATAAGTGTAATCCTCTCGGTGCTTCTCTCACCATCTTCAATTAAATTAATTGACCGATTATTCCGTAAGAATTGATACCAATCGCGTCGCTCGATTGGTCAAAATCGAATCGGTCACGGTTGACGCTTGAAAACTGGCCCTAAGGTTCTCTTCACAATCCACGGTTTTTTGACTCTCTACTTTATTTTGATGCAAAATGTCTAAGTTTTTTTTTTGTTTTCAGATAATATATCTACATGTATACGGCAATAAAACTTTTTTGTAATTTCTGATCATCATTATATATATTATATTTTTTTTTTTTTATGGTCGCGTACACGAGGGAACTCGAAAGTTTCCGAATCGTGACCAATAGAAACTCCGCACGTGTTGAAAAGCGGCTTTAGAGCATGTTAAATGTCGCACGGGGCTCTGGGCGACCATTTTTGTAGAAATAGCCGTTTCCCACTTCACTTTACGGAGACTTTCGTATTGTGAATCAACATCGTGTAAATAGTACAATTTATTTTGCAACAAGATCCGGTCGAATGGTCAATCCGTATCCGATGAACAACGCGAAACGTGCGCGCTTCAACATGTGACAAGCCCAGCTCGCGGATCATCTCGCACGAGAGGAATGCGCGAAGGGAGGAGCGAAGATACGTCGAGTCGATAATAATAAAAAGTTCGGTGCTCCGAAACCTCTATTGTCAATTACAAAATAAGTAACGTTGTATTTTTTAAAAACTGAATCTCACAATAAGATCGAAGATCTATCGTAACGCGTACGTGTGCATGTGTGTATGCGTGCATGTCTGCTGTTCCTCTGGTTGTTACGTTTCTTTTACTATGCAAGAGCCTAACACCGAGTTCACTTTCATTTATTCTTTTTCTCTCGCTCCTTCTATCGGTTGTGCGCCTCGTAATATATTAATTGATAATTGAACGAAGAAGAAGAAGAGTTTGTGTACACACGTCATTTCACTCTTGTGAATTGTAATCGGAGCAACGTGTGCAACAATGGCTGCAACGTTCGATCAGTATGACAAGTCAAGGTGTGTATGACAAATTTTTCGCGTGTTTTAATTGATGACTGATCGATTAGACATGCAATTGGAATTTATTATATATTTAATGTATATTTAATGCACATATAATGTATATTAGATTATATGTATGTGGTAAAGAAAACAAAACAAACTATAAAAAAATAAAATTAAGTTAACTGAAATGTTTTAAACATAATATATATTTTATACATGTAAATGATGTATTTACTATAAATTTTTGATGTTTTTTTACTTTATACATAAAACACCTGTAAACACATAAATGCATATATCGTCACAAATCCAGTTTTTGATCAGTATCCAATTTTTGATCAGTTGTTAAAAAAGTATTATAGTAAGCTTTTAGTCATAAAAATTAGTCCGAAAGGAGGTATATAGATGATCGCAATAATTAATTGTTATGCCAAAAATTTTTTCGGACTAATTTTTATGACCGAAATCTTACTATGATACTTTTTTAACAACTGATCAAAAATTGGATACTGATCAAAAACTGGGTTCGTGACGGTAATATTGATGATAAAATTTAAGTTTTTATTCATGTGTTTACATAATTTTAAAATAAGATAAATTATATTTTTTTTTGTAAGTAATGTTATAATATAAAACATGTAGTTTGATATGAAAAAAAATTTAATTGGTGCATTCAGGAAATAATATTCACTTATGTGATTCTTTTTTAGCTGGTATTTTGGTGCTATGTCACGACAAGATGCTTCCGATTTGTTAATGGGTGAAAAAGAAGGTGGAGTATTTCTAGTACGAGACAGCACCTCCATACATGGTGACTTTGTGCTATGTGTAAGGGAAGACAGTAAAGTTAGTCATTACATTATTAACAAAATTCAACAAGGAGATCAAATTCGATATCGCATTGGAGATCAGATGTTTCCTGACATTCCCAGTCTTCTGGCTTTCTACAAACTGCACTATTTAGATACCACACCTTTAATTAGACCTGCTCCAAAGAAAACACAAAGAGTAATCGCCAAGTATGATTTTGAAGGCAATGATTCCGAGGATTTACCCTTCAGGAAAGGTATAATCAATTTTTTGTTGATATTTGTTTTTTTTTTTTTTTATTGCCGATATCTGTGTATGTGTACAAAGTTATATTTTATAAAGTTTATAAAAATAATTTTACCTTAGATTATTAATATAACAAAGTGATTATAATACGTAGGTGATATTCTAACTGTAATATCGAAAGATGAGGAACAGTGGTGGACAGCTAGAAATAGTCTCGGCCAAACTGGCTCAATACCGGTTCCGTATGTTCAAAAGTACGACGAGGACAGCCATATAATAGAAAATAATTCACGGCCTGAGAGTGGAGGTAGTTCGAGCTCCAATTCAAATTCAGGACACATGTCACAAGTACCTCATGTAGAAATGTCGGGACAAGCAACCGTAACACGAAGATCAAACATTCAGAGAACACTACCAGCTTTCGCAAAAGTGAAACAAGCCAGGGTGCCGAATGCGTATGATAAAACTGCATTAAAATTAGAAGTAGGTGACATGATAAAAGTGACAAAGACTAATATTAATGGTCAATGGGAAGGTGAATTACATGGCAAGGTTGGCCACTTCCCATTTACGCATGTAGAATTCGTAGATAATGAGACTAATGAAGACAATCAAGAGATTTAACAGAAATTCTCCGAATGTGAGGCACCGCATATGTGACAAAAAGAAAAAGGAGGACTTCTATGTTATCAAAATGCTAAATTACTGATAACATCTATTATATGTACCATTGCGTAGATATGTTTAATTTTAATTTTGAACAATTATTTACAAGAAATTGGCTTTTTGATGATGAGAGAGAGAAAAAGTAAGGCTATAAAGATCTCACATGCTGCTAATAGTGTACGAAGTAAGAAAGATGTTAGATTGGTAGTACTATTATTGGCATTTTAATGGCATTATTATTAATAGTATTAAAAACTTTTATATAATTCACATTACATATATTATAGATTACCTAGTATAAAAACTGAAACGTTTGGTTTATAATGATTTAACGATTAAAATTTAAATAATTCATCATGCAGTATTGGCAGCTCGAAAATTCTTAATAGCCTCTTATTCATTCCAAATGTATTTATAATGGATTGCCGCATGTCACATACATACGAACCCCACGTTTTTTTTGTGCAATATGAGGTGTTTAACGATTTGTATTGTAATCTCCCTTCAGCATGTTGCTATTTTGTGCTGCAATTCCAGACAAAATCGTGAGACTTGTAAAAGTCGTTCTACGTTGATCATAAGCGTTTCAATGACTTTATGCTAGGTTTCTGCGAATAATTCCTATCATAATATCTTGATTACTTTCATCCATAATTTTGATAATTTCATAAGATTTTAATAATTTTCAACAAATTAATTCTATCAATGGGATAATCTGTCAAATTATTTCTATGTGCGTATTTTTATTTTCTTATTTGTAAATATCTTACAATTTTTTGAAAATCTTAAAGCTGTCTGTAAAGTTATAGTTTGTGAACGCAATTAGTTTGATTGCAGCATTTTAGTTTACATGTTACCGAATAATCTATAAGAATATATACATTGCTAATTGCCCAAAGCATACAAGCATAATTTTATAAAGTTATATATATAAACTTGCGTACGTGTGAAGATGTAACAAAACTATGTATTAGAAAGAATGAGAATAAATGAGAGAGTGACAGAATGAATGAATGAATGAGAGAGGAGGGACGGGAGGAGAGAGAAAGAAAAAAAGATATGTCTGACACTACTAATAAAAGTAAAAGTGAGGTTTTAATACAATAGTAAACATAACAATTTCCGAAAAGGGTACAGTATTTATATAGGATTATTCCTCTCCCTCCTTTATTTTACTATTACAAATTTTACGTATATGAGTATACATACCTCTAGAACTTTGATTTCAAACGTATAGAACTTTCATGCACTAGTTTTACATTCACCTGTAAATTCATATTGTTCAAAGCTTTGTTTGATGGTTCAACACGAAGTTTCATTTGCAGCGAACCATGATAGATTTGTTGATTTTACAGAATATTATTTTATTAATTAAAGATAAGTTATATATCACACACATTTCTATTTATGAATATTACGAAAAAAAGGCATGCTTTTTGAAATATTTTGTTACTAAATGTTAACAGTTACGTTCTCCGGAGAAAATGAAAAAAAAAAGATATGTTCCGCGCTAAATAGTCTTCTTAAATCTTCTAGTCAAAAACACAGCGACTATGATAAAAAATGTATTGTGTGTATATACTCGCTCATTATTCCTGAATATTGTTGTTAATACAATTTTGAAGACATTTGAAATAGTAAAATTATGAAATAGTAAAATTATATTAATGCAGTTTTATTGTGCAGACTATAACGCATTTTGGTCTCTCATGGTACATATAATATCTGTCAGCAGTAGATTGTGCAACATTAATGAAGTTGTGTTAGACATTTGTATTTATAAATGATAATATAATGATAGAACATTTTATGATGGAACATTTTATAGTAATCGGAAAATATTTTAATAGTAGATATTTTGAATAAACGCTTGAATTACGTTTGTAATAAAATTTTTTATTGAGAAACAATTTAATCCAACTGTCAAGAAATCTGCTATTACAATATTTTCTGATTAAAAGTGTATAATAGTACGTACTATGCATATATTGTGTGTAGTATATACTTTATATTAAAGAAAAAGAGGCAAGCCAATATTATTAATTGTATATTCATTATTTTATTTTTTCATATAATATATACATATATATATATGTAAAATTTTAAATCACTGTGTGTGTATGATGTTTAACATTCAATGATTTGATCGTCCTATTTCTATCGCACGTAACACACCAGTTACGTAACTGTTTCATAAGTTTCACAAAATTTACATGCGATATTTACATACTAGTAAATAGAAAATATTTCATATCAATAAACTTTGCAACTCTAGACAAAATTCTCTTCCGCTTAATCCTTAAACAAAGATAAAACAAAATGACCTAATTTGTATGTAATTTTTTACAACGTCTGGAAATTCAGTGTGTAAAATAAGGCAAGCTGAATAACACAAAACAGGCAGTTTTTTTTGGCAGCATTATTATGTAAGGAAAAAGTGATTTATATAAAATATAAGAAAATACGTGCCATTTTATACATGCTTTATCTTTAATTATTAATATTCCGCAATAACATGGTGCTTAAGTGAATTTTCAGCGTAAGAGAGTAATAACTATACAAATGTTTTAAATGTTGTGCATATACGCGTACGTATGCGTATAAAAGAACAAACAATAGTTATGTGTACATTAATTCGAAGAAAATATCTGATACATATTTACAATAAAGTCATAGAGTAAATAATAATTTGTATATTGCTTTTACCATTAATAATGCATAGGTTATTAAAGCGTCACAGTGTATAACATATAAAAAAAAAAACCTTAAAATATGATACCGATATAACAATGTATATTTTTCTAAGCGTACGCACACATGTATTTGAATTTTTCTCTGAGATATATAGCGAAGTACATATATAATTTCATAAAAATAAAAATACAATACGCGGTAAGAGAGAATTGTAATCATTTAGATAAAAAATATATTTATGTTATAATATATATATTTATAATAGTTTGTAATGCAATGTAACATTCAATGTTATACATAGCATTTAATAATAAATGATTATATATATATACATACATACATACATACAGGATGAAGTTGGTTGTGAAAACTACAAGATTAATAATGCACTTTACAACAGCTTTTTTATTTTATACTATGTAAATATAAGTTGAAAAAAAGAATGTAACAGAATATACTGTAACTTCAACAGATGACCATGTTATCGTGCTAACTGTGTAATTAACGCTGCACACATTTCGAAAAATTCCATCGTATGATGGCCGGTGGCTTGCGGTGGCGGTAGTGCTGGATCTGAAAAAAATACGTTTTTCGCATTAAAATTTTGTTTATGTGGTTGAAAAAATTATATATCGGAAACTTGAGTCTGAATTAATAAATTTACCGCGTCCAATGTCATCCTCTTCATTCGACAAAGATTTGAAATCTAATAAATAACTCTTATAATCAACTTGATACAATTGTAGCGACATTTTGCTGTATCTATCGGTTAATGTGTTTTTATGTCGTACTCTAACACTATATGCGTTTATGATCTTCCATTCCTGCAAAAGAGAAACACGAACACAATTTGTGTCACGTACAAAACTTAACGGTTTGCTGTAACAGAGCAAAGTATGCCTAGTATGAGCGATCTTACAAAGTCAAGCGCTTTCATGGCACGATAAACTTCATTCATAATGTCGTTCGGTTTTGATTGTGATCTTATTCCTAAATGCCATTTCGCTCTTTTCACGGGTGTACCGCGACTGCCTTGCGTCTGTGCAGGCGCGTTACTGCCTTGTGAACCTTGACGTTCGCGGTATGCTGCAACATTGTCATTATGTGCATAATTATTGCCAGAGAGAGAGATAAAGAAAAAGAGAGCTAAGATATTTTTTTATTTAACAACCTCTACAAGATTTATCTTTATGAAATCAAAAATAGTAATAACAGAAGTTCGCATCTGTTCAATTTTTTAACATACGTGCGATCCTCTCCGGATGCGGTCTCAACGGGCTGCTGTTACTATCGTTCGGGCTGAACGCTACAGGCGGAGGACTCGATGCCACGTAAAAGTCTTTTAATTCCGCTTTAGCCGCTTCGTCAGCGATCCTCTTATTGTCTATAATCAAATGATAAGCAATCGCCAGTTGGTCGTGCGGATCACCGCCCAACAGCGCAGAGTGCACTTCCGGCTCTTTGACGTTGAACTTCTCGCACACTTCGTTGACAGCATCTATATCAATAACGGATGAGTCTTGCTCCACTGGTGACGGAAATAAGTATGATGGCAAATCTTTCTGAAACCACTCGTGTTTTCTAGAAAAATTGAAAAATATATGTATTACATTGTAACAAAGCAAAGTGCCCATAATCACTTATTCCATGTGTGTTATTTAATATACTTGATATCTTCTATAGTTGCCCTCTTCATTGGGTCGACTTGTAACATATGGCATAAGAGACTAACAACACTCTTATTCAAATAGTCTGGTATAGGAAAAACACCAGCTAGAATCAAAGATGATTATAAGTTTGTTGTTGCTTGTTTTAGAAGAAAATCCGTTCGCGTATTGTCGGTTGATCTTTCTTAAAAAAAAAAAAAAATAAAGTAACTCTTACATTTAATTTTGCGGAAGAGCGTAGGAACATGTTCGTCATCGAATGGTAAAGTGCCACAAAGTAAGGCGTACAATATAACACCGCATGACCAAATATCTACTTCCGGGCCGGCATACAATTTGCCGGATATCACTTCTGGTGCGGCATAGTTTGGTGACCCACAGGAAGTTCGCAAAAATTCACCATCCATCATCATATTTGATAAACCTGCATTTGTAGAATATATTTTATTATCTGTATGTATAGAATAAAAGTGTTGTATGCCAAATATTGCATTCAAGTCTACATACCGAAATCCGCAATCTTTACATGAAGATTGTGATCTAACAGAAGATTTTCCGGTTTCAAGTCACGATGGACTATCATATGGCGATGGCAATAATCAACACCTGATATGATCTGTTGGAAAAATCGTCGCGCTTCATACTCCTTAAGCTTGCCATGTTTGACGATATAATCAAACAACTCCCCGCCTGACACATATTCCATTATCATGAATATGTCTGTAGGGGTACTTATAACTTGATATCTGTATGCAATATAGAAATATATAATATGTATATATAAAACACTAAAAAAGAGAAGAATTTGTGTGTGATTAGATTCATATTTACAATTTGATAATATGAGGGTGTCTGAAAAGTTTCAGATTCTGTATTTCCCTGCGAATTTTCCCAACAACATCTAGGCTTTTGATTTTTTGCCGATTTAAGATTTTTACAGCAACTTTGTGCTTTGTCAAAACATGTTCTCCGACTGTGAATATAAATATGTTACAAAATATATTACAAAATACACTACAGAAATAGTATGTGACAACACACATCTTTATATCGTTTAATATAAGTTATATTTACACGCATGAATTTTATACGTACTTTTTACTTTCCCAAATGTACCTACTCCTAAAGTTTGGCCTAATGTATAATGGCCTATTTTAACAATAGGTTGTAATTGATTACTTGACACCTTCTCCGACATTTTTAATCCACTGCTGTCTAAATCACAATAAAAACCTTGTTGAACAGTATGTCACATTCTTAAACTAATATGTCAGAACTGTCAAATCACGAGTTAAAAAAAATACATTGAAAATTTTAAATTAACAAATAAAACTTAAAACAGATTTCAAAATACAAATTTTAGCTCAAGATGTGCTTATTGTCAAGAATTGTTACAAAATGTCTGCATCCAGCAAACGAATATATGTAATTTCACTGCGTAATTTCACTGCGTAATTTCACTGCGTAATTTTGCTTCGACACTGCTTTTATCAACGTTGTAGATACACGTCAGATCAAAACTATGCAAGAAAAATTCTTTATTGTTGTATGTAATCTAATTAAGTTTTTATTTGAAACAATAATCACATTTTTATTTAAACAATATTGACTGTACTGTAATACTCTATTTATCGTATTCCACCAATTTACTTACTCATGTACTTACATACAATGGTTCCGCAAAAGTAAATCTTCTCACATTAAGCCTCGCGATTAAGTAATGACAAGTGCACAAAATTAACATAAAATTTCTGATTACTATAAAATATACGTAGTGCCAAAAGTGCGAATATAATTGCAATCACCTGACACTATTTACATACTTAGAAATGGAGTCCAAGTCACGCTACACACGCTTCGAAGCATCACTGGCACAGTACTGGCAGCTGCTGGCAGCTGCGAGTATTTTGTTCCAAAATACACATGTGTTACATGACTCACATGTGTGTAAGAAGCATTTTTAAATCGCGGCGGAGACCAGCAGAGATTACAGAGATTTATAAAAATGGTTCCGGTAATTTTACTTTTTATTATACATGTTTGTGACATTTAATCATACCAGAATTAACTCGAATATATACAAGAATATATTAATATGTTCACTCGAAACCTATATCTCACATCATGTTGTTTATTTATATATTTCAGTATTGGTGTTTACGTATTTTTTCAGATATGCGACACGTTGCGAATTCTTCATTTACCTCCGCAAATTTCGAACGATCGGCGCGATGTGTTGTTACAAAAATACGGTGCAATAAAAACCAAAACAATACGACTGTCGAACAAATACACCGCGACCTTTGCCAAGTTCTCATCTCCGCAATTAGCAGCAGAAGCATTGTTGCGTTTACATCAGTTGAATGTCAGAGGACAATATCTGACAGTCGAATATGCTCACAAGTCTATTGAACAATTTTCGGAACAAGACGTTCAGCATGAAGTGTCAAAGAGCAAGGATGATACAAACGAGGAAACTGCCAGTAAAGCTCACATACAAGCATTCATGCGGAAGTTGAACAATTGGACTATGAATTATGACTTCAGTCAATTACCTCCTCCGAATATAAAATATAAGTATCCACCACCGACAAAAACTACATTAATAAGAATAGCTATCATGCTAATAGAGGAACCAGTTTTTTACACACAGGTATAAATTGTTTTATACTTTTTAATTATTATAACACACTCAGTTATGCAATTTTGGTAATGGTATATTACAGCTGTGATGTGTTTATTATGTAGGTGCTGCATTTAATGAATAAAATGAATTTGCCCCCTCCTTTTGAAGAATTAGAAACAGAATTTCCCACGTTGAGGGACATTTATAACATGGAGAAGTACAAAGACATCCTTGGTAATAATATTTTAATGAATAAAGACGAAAGTATCATATTCACAAAATTAATTATAGTAGTAGTTTTGTCTTGTATCAAAGTTTATATTTCAAATAGATCAACATAGGATTGTTTTTGTCTAGGAGATGTGAAGAAAGAAGAGGAAGAGGAAGAGGAGTCCGAATTAGAATCAGATGGGGAAGATAATGCGAGACCTTTGGAAATCATTCCTGTTAAACGAAAACGGCCGCAGTCCGCAAAACGAATGAAGATTCCCAAGTTTGTAAACCCCGCCAAAAACATTACAAGTACTTCATCCACGCAAAAAGTACTGAAACCAGAAGAAATGTTCGAGCCTGTTGAACGTGGCGAGACTAAGAATCTCAGAATCGAATTAAAAACTCTGGATACATCGTCATTAGAAATCGCATCTGCTAATCAAGATAATACCGTAACGATAGAAGGTGGATTTGGTTTAATATTTCCGACTAACAAAACTGATGACGCGAAAGATAGCACAGATGATGTAGAAACGCAGAAAAATAAGTTTATAACTTCCGAGGAATTAGCAGCTAACAGAATTTCTGCTCATGATCAACGAATACTCCCCGTGTTCAAGAATTATCATCCAGGCAAACCATCCAATCGCCTTTACATAAAAAATCTTGCGAAACAAGTGGAAATCAATGATCTTCACTATATTTATCAACGATATGTTATCGTAGGATTGAAAGATGTTGAGAATGAGTAAGTATTTTTTTGTTTGAAGTAAAGTTTTATCTCGTAAAGTATGTATTTCTCATTGGTATTAACGTTGCAGATATGATGTAAGACTTTTGCAAGAAGGAAGAATGAAAGGCCAAGCCTTTATTACTTTACAAAATATTGTTCAAGCTCAAATGGCCCTCGAAGAAACAAACGGATATATATTGAAAGATAAGCCTATGGTAGTACAATTTGCCAAAGCTGTTAAAAGTTGATACTGATGCGTAGATAGAGTGATTCCTGCTTTGTGAAGTAAGTTTATTGCTATTGCTATGTATAATTTAATTAATTTAAATTGTAATTTTTATCGGTATATTACACAAATGTTTTAACAAATATGATGTTGTTGTTTTTTACACATCTTAGAGAACTAAAAGAGAATTTTGTTAATTAAATAAATTCGAACATAAGTGCGGAAGTATCCACGAAGCTTTAAGGAAAAATTATACTTGTCGAAGTTTGGGAACTTATACGAAAATATCAAGGTATAAAACTATTTTAAATATTATATTAATATAATTTATTGAAGAATCATAACAACTAATCTATTTTCTATATTTCATTTCAAACAACAATAATATTTAGAACAAACATGACTTTGTGCACGACTAAATCTCGTGCCGTGTTTAAGTATGGCTTCACCTATGATGCTAATAAAGCGTCCAGCGCTTTTGTCACTTCAGCGAATATCTCCTCTACGTTTCCTTCCGCGTTAATCTGAAATAATTTAGTAAACAAATTGTTTTTATTTTTGAAAAATGTGTAATAATCGCAAAATACACATCGAGGACACTCACTCTAACAACTTTGTCTTTGTACTGTTCGACGATCTCGTTGTTTTTCGAATTGAATATTTCGATCCTTTTTTTGATTGTTTCCTCATTATCATCCGCCCTTTGGGATACAGCGGCGCGTCCCAAAAGCCTCTTCTTCAGGGTCTCATTTGATACGTCGAAGAAGAGAATTAAGTCGCAAGGACAAACCTGCGCAACAACATAAAAAAGTTCAAAACAGAAGAAGATACAGAAGATGAGAGCAAAAGATGGACAAGATGTTACGTTTTGCTCAAAGAGAATGCCCTGTTCCTTTTCACGAGGATATCCGTCGATGAGAAATCCAGTTTCTGTAGTTTTTTCCTCGCGCGCTTTGTTCATCTTTTCCTTTATAAGTTCCAGCACGACGTCCTAGTGAAACCATATCATCTTCATGCTGAGAAAAACGAGATCTCGTTCGCGTAAAACACGCGATATCTTTTATATATACTTTGTTTCCTCGCACAACATTTTTTTTTCGCGGCATTTTAAGAACGATATAAACATTAAAATTATATATTGTATGTTGTACGACATAATTACATACTGTTGGCACGAATAATCCTTTGGACATTAGTTCTTGAAGTGATGCACCTCTTTCGCTACCGCTTGCGACTTCCGCTCGCAGCAGATCGCCACTGCTCAAGTGAAGAAATCCATATTTCTCGATCATGCGATCACATTGCGTCCCCTTACCACAACCCGGTCCGCCGATCACCCAGATTGTTTTCATTTTTTCCGCTTAATTTCTTTCTTTTAGCGGCGCTCTCTAAGATTAGAAATGGCGCCTTTTAAATCTTGCAAAGGACGTACAGAGAGATCATTCTCTTCACATACAACGAATAAAACATTTATATAAATTTTTCAACACAAGTATTTATTTCTATAAATTTTTGAATATACTTTTATTTGTTATTTGAAATAAATACACTCGAAGAAAAAGAGACTAGATTTTGTGACAATTATAATTAAACTTGTCAAGGAAACTAACGCCCACGTTCGTCATTCATCGATTGAGTCAATCGGTCAATTAACTTAAAGTGTGTCAATCGCAATTGGTTGATTCGGCTAATTCGACCGATGCGATTGGCAATTTCGAATAATCGATCGATTACGTTAATTACGGAGACGTTAAGATTAACCCAAAATTATCTTCGATAGCTGTGAAACCTCGCGATGCATACGTCGAAAGAAAAATTTCGCGATGTCTCGAGGAAAAACTTGAGCAAACGATACCTAGCGTGTGTACAGCGATTGAATCATGAAAATCAAAAATTGAACATCGGATTATTCTTTTACTCAACGACGGTCACACATCACACGCGAGTTACGTCAAGTTGCGTTTGGCGCTTGCGCTTTCGGAAAAGATAATCGATGTTGGCATAATTTTTCGTCACCTTGACTTTTCGTTACATTTTATATACAAAACACCACATTCACTGAGCCAGTGAATTGATTTTTGAGTGTTTTGTAGGTCAGATGGGTTTTTTTACAAACCGCCAAGAACTGAACTACGCATACAGACTCAGGGCCGGTTGGTTTCACCTTCCGATAAATCTCATTGTCAACTTACTCGACAAGTTATTGTCTATAAGATAGGAACCTGACGAGCGTATCTCCCACTGTTTTTTATTTCTACATATTTACGTTAGATACGACTTACACGGTACCGAGAGTGCCGTGTACTTTATTTTTTATTTTTTTGGTTTCTGGTCATTTACCAGATATATAAATTTTACCAACACGTGGAACAACGCAAATCAGAGTTTTAACCATTAGATAGATTACCCGATACTTTATCTGAAGGTGGAACAAGGCGGTCCTTAAGGCGGCGAGTTCAAAAATACTTCAGACCTAGGTCAGTATGTCTAGTCTGTTGATTTTATATTTTTAAGATTGTCTCTCAAGTTGATCTTAAGATGAATTCCTGACGATCTCAAATATAAGATCTCCGATTGTGAATGTCCGTTCGTTGCCACACTTTTGAAATGGAACAGTCAAATTTGACGTCACATTGGAAAATAAAAAGAACGCTTTAGTGTACACTTTTCTTCACGAAGTTCAGTCCTAGGATATGAAAAAAGAACAAATCTAATGATTAAGTTGAATTAAAAAAACTCTTTCGATGAAAATGAGAGTGTAGTTTTGATATAACACACATGCGCGCGCGCACAAACACACACGCACACATACAGTTTATAAAATCTTTAACAAACCCCTACATACATACATTGATTGACGATTAACTTATGGATACTATAAGCACAGTATACAAAAGTACAAAAACAACTAAACATAATTGGGTTGATCTGCTCGTATTCTGGGAGCTTGTTGTGAGGAGGTGGCGGTATATTACACAATATTGGCTAGATATATATAAATGTAGCAAAGCCTAAAAATAAACTCTCAGCAAAATATTGTATGACTACGTTTAAACGTACTGGTAAAAAGTTTTTAACCGTTTTAATAAAAAAACCGTTTTAGTACAAAACCGAACTTAGATGTTCGTTTACAGGACACCTAAGTCTGGTTTTTACTAAAACGTTTTTAATAACATCAGTACAAGGAACGTTTACGGGACATCTAAGTGCAGTTTTGTACTAAAGACATCTAAAACGGTTTTTACTAAAACGGTTTTATCAGTACATGTAAACGTAGTCTATGTCTCTTATCTAGACTACTGTATATTACATACAATCTGCCGCGGGAGGCATAATTTATAGATAAAGTTTAACATGTTTTAATATTTACAAGCTTTATTGTTTTTTTCATGTACAGAATGTAATTGTACTTAAGAAATACATAAGAATTTCCTTTTATATATTACATGTTATGTTGTATATATATTATATATATATATAACTGTTATTGTTTATTATGAGCTAAAAATCATCTTATTCTTAAAATATTTTACCTTTGTACATATCAATTATCAAAACTAAAAACGGAAATCAAATATATTCTTCTTAATCTATACAAAAAAAAAATTGTAAATGCCAATTAGTAAAGTAATATAAGCGTGTGCATATGTGTTAATAAATGTTATAAAAAATTCACTATTTCTTTAATTATAGATACATTATGTATAATAAAATAAGGTTTTTCTAAAGTGGATTCTTCTTTGCTAAATACTTCGTAAAGAGTTACATTAGATGTGTTATAACTTCCCCATCACATATATTTTTATCCACACTAATGTCCATGTTACTTTCTCTTTCCCGTGTGTTAAAATAGAAAAAGATATATCTAAAAAGTAAGCTTAGACTTAAGGCCGTACAAAATTGTCTTAAAGCAAGACCCGTAAACTGTATTTTTTATATGTATATTTACAAAAATTTTTTGTAAAACAAAGCTAGTCTACAGAGGCAATTGGTTTTAAGAATCAGTGTAAGGGAAACTTGAAAAAGATATTTTTATTCATTAAAAAAGAGTAGAATCCGCTTAAATCTTAGATAAGTTAATTTTTGGAAAACTCAGTTCTGCAGTAGTTACAAGAAAAGAAGAATGCATTAAGAGCAAACTTACAAGTATTCCTTTTTTCAAATATTAATTTTAATATTTACTTTGTCTTAATAATTTTAACTTTGGATTTTCCAAGTTTCTTGGAGCGCGCTCGAATCATGTGAGACATGAGTGTGTATATTGTAGGCAGGAATAATATGAGTAAATAAAGTCTCATAAAAGTAGGGAAGTGAAGAGCAAAGTTATAAGTATTTGGTAAGGAAATAGTGAATTTTTGAGTTTCCTCAAAGTATGGTATGTTCCGCATTATTATAATACCCTCGCACATAAAACCCAAGGGATACAGTGGTATCCATATTGTATATCGTAACCATGTCAAAAAAGCTATTTCAATGTTTAACAATCTCATAATGTAATATGGATATCTGACCACTTCTATCGTACTCCATACAACAAACAAGTAAAAAACAACCGGTTTAACTTGCATACGAGATTCAGCGTCGATCATACAAAACAATATGAAAGCTCTACCTCCCACCTGTAGAAAAGACAAAAGTGTGCTAGTTTTTGTGTATCCAAATAGAGGATGCATTACCTCCAAGAATTGTAAAAGTTGTATAAACTTAAATATGTTTCCAACTGCTGCATATGTTTCTTTCATGAAATCTGGAACAAACATTTTATATTGACAAAATGTTTTTCTAAATAGTTTTAAGAAAACCAATGTTAGAAAAATTTTAAAGAATCTCTAAAAACAAATCTAAAAAAAATTATTATATCATACACTTGTGAACATATATATATACCTTTTCCATCTCTTGAATATCGTATACTCATTACAGCAAGCACATAAATAAAGCCAACAAACTGACAGAGATTATATATAACAAGATATACTTTTGCAAAGTCCTCTGTAAAAAACAAAAATGTTTTTTAAACAATATATATTGACTATTTTATAAAGTATATACTTACCTCTTCTATAACCAAATTCTTCTTTGTGAAGTTTATCATACATATCGGGATAATCATCATGAATATCACGTCTTTCTTCCTCATTATCATCCACATCTTCGCTTTGCCATTTATCAAAATCAATCTTAAGCCAGGAAGGCTTTTGTGGTTGACTTATTAATCTTGGCCACCAGCTATTACATTTCTTTTTCAAGATAAAATCTACTTGTCGATCAATTACCTTATAATAGCTATCCTACAATGTAAACATTACATATAGTTTTATCAAGTTTGATCAATTATATACAGACATGAAGAAAAATGACTTGTTATTACATCTGGTTCAATAGACGAATAAAAACTCAGATTGAAGTTGTAATTGTTCAGACCTCTAGCTCCCTGTCCATAAGCTGCAACTTGCAATGTTGTTTCTTTTAAATTAACATTGAGATCCTGTAATGTAAGCACATATATTATAAATGTAATTTACATCAATATTTTATAACAAAAAAAAATACACACGTATTCATATAATCTATAAAATTTAAAATATAAGTTTTATAAACTGAGATATATTAAGAAAAGAACTTTAATATTCATACCTTTACATCAGTTAGATCTACTTTCAGTGAAATTTGATTTTCTGTTTGGGCCCAGTATACAAATGGTGTAAGTGTGTTGGACATTTTCTCATAACGCGATTGAACCGAGTTTTATTGGTTACTGCGTTTTTTTTTTTCCTAGAAATCTTATCTTATCTTGGAAAAAACAAAAACGTTTTAAGCTTGTCACTTGTATTATATCCATATATTACCGAGCAAATAAAAATGCATTACACACACAGAAATCAGAAATTCACTGTCAGCACTATCTACCCAATTCCGATATTTGTAATAGATTCAGTAACTGCCGTTACTGAAAATCTATAGTACATATGTATAATATGTAAATAACAAATTATTCACTTTAGTTTTTAAATATTGACAAAAACCATTGCACGTGAAAAAATTGCAGCCGTAAACAATTCAATTACGGATCATTGGATGTGTTTGACCGAGGTTAGCGCTACGTAGCGCTACGTAGCGGCTTCATGTAGCAGTTGCAACTGCTGCGTTACTTCTGCTGAAGTATTATATACAGGGTGTCCCAGAATTGCCGTACAATCTCTCGTAGGCAGGTAGAAGAAGTAAAACTGAGTCGAAAAGTCCTGAACCATTTTTTTCTATTATTTATAATAAAGGAGTAATTATTGAGTAAATCAGGCCAATCANACATTTAAACTTTGTGATATTGCTCAGAAAATATCTAACTTTACTTTCAATATCTATCAGCAGATTCGGTAGCCTGCACTAGTGCGCACTGAATGCGACTTTTTCAATGAAACTTCCAAAAAAAGTTTCATTAAAAAAGTCGCACTCAATGCGTACTATTAGTACAGGCTATCGAATTTGCTGTATAAGTATACCTATACTGGCACGCACGTGCGACGGTTTAAATATGGCGGTACCTCCCACCACTCGTTCTTTAGTTCACTACTTCCGGTGACCTAGCCCAGGCGGCGCTGAAAACAGCGTTCCCCTTCTCACAAGAGGCGAGTTTGAACCCCCTGCACGAGAAGCTGTGTTGTTTACCGAAGAGTTATGTGTGTAGTTTGAAAATTTTGTTTGAATAAATGGCAATGCGAATTTCTAAAAATGATTAATGCCGAGGTGTTAGAACTGGACGTATGGAAAGGTGACTGGGGCCTACCGTCAGTTGATGTAGAATGTTTGCAAGTTTTGGTAAGTATCAGAAGCAGGTTATAGCACCATCATGAGCCGGTTTCATCATCTCCGATTAACTTAATCGGCCGATTATTCCATTGGAATTGACCAATCGCATTAGTTGTTTAGCGAAATTAATCAAAATTGATCACAATCACAATTGACATTAATCGATTATAATAACTTTCAAGTTGTAAAGGACTCTGCTTTAATTACTTAGATTTTAATTGCTTTCGCATGCTTAATGATCAATTGTCAATAATAAGCATTAAATTTTCTAATATGGTATATTATTTATAGGCATATGCAAAATTCAGTGGAATACCTTTAAAAGTAAATCTAACAAGTAATCCATTTAGAACACCAAATGGTCGATTACCCTTACTTAGGGCTGGTCTAAAATCTTTGGATACAGTTAAAGATATATTCCCATTTTTTAGAACAAAACATAGTTCTGATTACATGTTAACAAATAAACAATGTGCAGATGTTATGGCTTTTGATGCTCTGCTTAAGGAAAAGTTGTATCCAGCCTTCCAATTTATATGGTATGACACACAAGAGATATAGATATGTAGACAGAAATAAGATATGCATTTGTGTCCAAGTCTGTAGTTTTTCAAAAATAATTTTACCTGTGAAAAGTGTAGTTTGTTATAATTTGAAAGTTTATGATTTCAGCACAACTTTCATTGATTTCATAATTATAATAAATATAAATCTTCTATATTGTTGTTTTCAGGTGGATAGATAAAAAGAATCTTGATGAGTTAGTTCGGCCATGGTATTGTAAAGCACTGCCATTTCCATTTAATTTCTATTATCCTAGAAAGTTTGAGCAACGAGCTCAAACCTTGATACAAAGTTTATATCCTATGGAAGACAATATCAGCGTTATTGAAAATGAGGTATGTAATAATCTTTGAAGATTGTTAGAGCTTGAAAAAAAGCATATGTTTGTGTGTGTATTTGTACACCTCTGAAAATGTTGTGACTCTGTAAGAAAAATTATATAATAACAGATATACTCAGAAGCACAAAAATGTCTGACATTATTATCTACAAGACTTGGAGATAAAGATTTCTTTTGCGGACAACAACCCAATACAATAGATGCTATCGTATACTCATATCTAGCACCATTGCTCAAGGCTCCGTTGCCGAATCCAATTTTGCAAAATTATCTGAAAGCTTGTACAAATCTAGTGAAATATGTATCACGTATATCACAGAGATACTTCGAAAAGGAATATCAAGCTTATGAGAAATTAAAAGCAGAAAAAAACACTGACAAATTGAAAAAAGACTCCGATAGTGAATTCCCAAATAAAAGAAGAAATCAAATTCTTGCTGCAATTTTTGCTACACTGGCAATGACAGGATATGCGTTATCTACTGGTATTGTAGAGGTAAGTTTTGTTTGTATTTAAAAAAACGTATAATATAAAAAACATACACATGCGACATATAATACGTCTTGTATGTCTAAATAGCGTTACACTCCGTTTGTTTAAATATATAAATATTTAAAAATTTTAATGCAATAATTAAAATTATTTTTTATATGAAACTTTTTTGATAAGTCAGAATTTTATTTGTATGAAAGAAATATTAAAAAAAAATTGTCTTTATATTATAATATGGCTGGATCTCTGTTTTGTTACTTTTTTTAATTGGATTCTTGGCTGAGGTGTCTTCTTGTAAGAGTTTTATTTCTTAAATTTAAATCTATAGGATGATAAAAAGATGTCTATATATGAGATATAAACCAAACATCCTGTATAAATTTTCGAATTTTATAAGTTGTTCAAGTTATACTTTAGTATTTCGTATCTACGGTTCTTACTGGCCGTGTTATTTCTCGATAATGTAAATAGATTGTTCTGAAGACAAATACGATGTTGACATTAAAGCTACACGTAGATTTATTTGTAGGTGCTAATATATTTAGTAAGAAGCAGAAAATTTATTAAGATTCCTAAGAAGAAAAGAAAACGTAAGTATTGGACGATGTTATACCTTTTCCTGAACTTAAAAGATCAGTTTTTGTTACATAATAAGTGTATCAATTTTGCTTCATTGCTATAAAATATATTTTTAAATATTCTATACGTATGTTTAAAGTTATGTGTTCATATATATGAATATCTTTTTGTTCAGTCTGTGTGTTTAACAAAAAGTAAAGGAATTTTATTCATATAAATATAAATAAATATACAAAGATCTTTATTTTTATTATTATATTTAACATTAGATATAGAATTTTATATTTGTAAAAATATTCTAAGATTTTTTACTAGAGAGATCCTCTTGAAAATACTTTCGGTATAATAAGCTTACTTACTAGTGTGTGTAAAAATATATATAGGTCGAATTAAACAGTTAGTGCGCGTCATCTCCTCGCTTTTGAAGAATAACTTAAAACTAATTTAAAAAAGTAATAATACCACGTTTGTTAAAGGTATCAGTGAACGATGACGAAATCCCGGATGAGCCAATGGATTATATATTGAACGATGACGATGAATAAAAAGGAGAGATGTTCACGTGGAAAAACTTTGGAATATAAAATTAATAAAAGAGATTATTTCCGGTTCTAAGCATTAGATTTATAACTTGTGTGCAAAATTCTGGCGTATACACAATATATTTTCGCGGTTTAGAGAAAACTCAAGACAAAGAATGAGATATATTACACAAGATACGTAAAAACATGTAAATATAGCAATATATATTCAATAAAATATTTTTTGGGAATATAATGATCAATATTATTATTTGAGAATATGCCGTATGTGTATATGTGTATATTATTTATTTCGCTTGATCCTCTTTACATACTTTTTTCTATTGCGATAGTAGATTTTTTTTTAATGAACAAAAAACGTTCGAATCTTCCTTTTTTAGCAAATTGAACATATTTTATTGTGCAATATCTATTGACAGTATTGATATGTAATAAGGCTGATTTTTTTTTTTTATACAAGAACCTAAAAAAATAAGAATTATATTAAATTAGAATTAAATCTAATTCAATAGATAAGATAAACCCCGATGAGCCAAAAGTCCAGAATGATGATGGAATAAAACAATGATTTATATGTAGTGTACATTGGACGTTTCGATCAGTGTATTTGTGATCATCCTCAGCAACTAAATTGACGAATTCAAATCAAAAAACAAAATCATTTGTTTTTCAATTACGATGTAAGACGGTCATGTTTGTTTCTGTCTCTTTGTGTGTCTTTTTCCAGTTTTTCCAGTTTTTAATCCTGAAATTAAGAACTTTCGAGGCATCGACATCTTACTTTAGTTCGTATGTCACTGTCATCGATATGTTTACTCTCGCTGCCGTTTGCTGACTCACTTTGACGGCTACAGATTTGAATTCGTCAATTTAGTTGCTGAGAATGATCACAAATACACTGATCGAAACATCCAATATACTACATATAAATCATTGTTTTATTCCATCACCATCCTGGACTTTTGGCTCATCTGGGGTTTATCTTATCTATTTATTTATTTACTGAGCTATATTTACAACTTTGTAAATCTAATTCACAATATATGAATAAAAACTTAGCAATAGAGCCAACGCAGTTCTTGCACATAATATGTGTCGTTTATTAAAGAAAATGTAAATATTTTGTCAGTATTTTTTTTTTTTTTTAAATTAAAAAAAAAATTGTTAACGGCCGTGATTTGACACAGCGGAACCGTTTTTTACTCTGTTTATTTAATAAGATTTTTTTTGATTTATAATGATAGCTCTAGAATAGTCCCATCAAATAAAAAAAGTATAACAAAGAAACT
Organism: Pseudomyrmex gracilis; assembly: GCF_002006095.1. NCBI lineage: Eukaryota > Metazoa > Arthropoda > Insecta > Hymenoptera > Formicidae > Pseudomyrmex > Pseudomyrmex gracilis. The sequence continues at coordinate 58,949 of NW_018020682.1, forward strand.
TTAAACAGTTGCATTCTGTTAAATGTGTCCGATGTTGTTTTTTGAGTTGTCGTTAATATTTGAATTCATATTTTTAATAGATGCACGTACTCTTCCAAAAATACTAGACGTTGATTGGCTGCCGCGTGACTCACACGTTATTCCCTAGACTTTCGTTCTGTGAGCGGCAGTCTTTGATCTTGGCGCTGGTCTAGAGATTTTGCTCCGGTAAGGTAAGCGACTTGCATTTTTCGCGGTAACGTGCAAGACCGCGTCGAAACGAGCGCGCAAGCATCATCGTTTGTAACGTGGAAGCTTCTTTTTCGGAATCGGAGGTTTGCAGAATTCGTGAGGAAATATATATATTACTCTTTGGACGCGGTGTTAACACACTCCAGGTAAGTTTTAAAATTAGAGTAAAACGTTTTTCGAGCGCAGCATGAGAACGATGTCAATCACGACAAGCATCATGTATAAACGCTTCGTTACTACCGCTTCGTTGACGCCATTTTGAACCAATTTGTTAAGAAAAGTCGGCGGTCAATCTCGTAGAAATTAACGCGTTTGTGAAATACTTGTCTTATGTCACGAGACGCGTCGATTTGTATTGTTTGCCCGGACAAATTCACTTTACGAGACTTGCAAATTGCGGATATTGAACTTCAACACATCCCACAAGCTTCTCCGAAGTTGCCCCTTTTCCCGCAAGTTTGTGTGTTGTGTATTTATATTTCTACACATGCATGTATAAGGTTAACAATAATCTTTTTTATTTATACTTTGTATCTGAACTATTTTGAGTTATCGGATGTCAATTATGCTTGTGATTATATATGATTATCTGAAAAAAGTTGTATCTCATGATACGGAGATCAGCAATCAGTCTTTTGGTTTGGAATGTACTATACACATTTTCTCTCACTAGTGGTTGGTCCATGTGCCAGTCAGAGTTATTGTATTTGTTTGCAGTATAAGCCACAATGAGCAAAGTTAAAGACTCACCCCCAACGGATAATGAAACTGAAGAAGAATTCAGTGTAGAAAAAGTTTTAGATAGAAGAGTTGTAAAGGGAAAGGTATATATATATACATTCATATTTGTTTGCATAATTTTACTTTATCAAGATTTTTTATTCTAAATAGATGTAATTTTTATTTAAAGGTGGAATATTTCTTAAAATGGAAGGGATATTCAAATGATGAAAATACTTGGGAACCAGAAGAAAATCTTGATTGTCCAGATTTGATTGCTCAATTTGAAGAGCAACGAAAAAAGAAAGAAGCTGCAGCTGCTGCAAAACGTCATGAAGAAAAAGAACAAAAAAAACGAAAAAGCACAAGCACACCCACACCTACACCAAATAAGAAAAAGGCTGTATCAGAGGAAAAGAAGGCGGAAGGTAAAGGAGGGAAGCATCGAAAATTTTTTAAATATTTTTAATTTGATTCTCTTGATATGCAGACTTTTTAATTCCTTTCTTTTTACTTCAAAAGTTGAAATAAGATAAGTATATTATAAAGTTACTTGCAAATATATTTTAATGTATGTATATTTTATTTACAGGATTTGATAGAAATTTAGATCCCGAACGTATTATTGGTGCTACTGATTCCAGTGGCGAGTTAATGTTTTTAATGAAGTGGAAGGGAACAGATGATGCTGATTTGGTACCTGCTCGTCTTGCTAATGAGAAATGTCCACAAATCGTTATTAAGTTTTATGAAGAACGATTGACGTGGCATAGCCCTGCTCATGATGAAGAGAATTCTACAAAAGCTGACCCGGAGTAGCGTTCACCTTTCTGATATAAATATATCGCGCGTTTTAAGATGTGTCGCATTTAGTGACAAAAACAGATATAAACTCTCCAATTTACACTTACCTACAGTTATTTCACTTTACAAATCGTATTCACAGTGTTTTTTACAAATTGAAAAAGGTTATATAAACAAACTAGTAAAATCTCAAATATCAAAAGATCAAGCTGGTTAATTCTTTTGCCCGTTTTTGTGTAACAATCCGTTTCCTTTTTTTTTTATCTTGTTTTAGTTTTTTCTCTTTGTGTGATTTTTATCTTCTATATGTAGTAGGGAATTTCACGTATATATACATCAATTGTTTAAGTAACAATTTTTATAAATTAGCAATGAATAATTAATGTTTATATATATATATGTATATATATATATAAACTTTATATTTTTAAAGTAATTTATGTATATAAAATTCTCTACTACGTGTAGAAAATTAAAAAGAAAAATAATTATATATTAAATATATATCTCACTACCTGTACATAATTTTTGCTATTTTCATTATATTCTCATTTAGCAAAAAGATTGTGTATATTAATTACTATGTACATCTTGAATAATTTCATTCAAAATTAAAATACAAAAGCTAAATTCTATAATTGCCAAGCCAAAGTTAAAAAAATACAACAAATATTGGCAATATAAACTTCTAAAAAAAAAAGAAACTCGGAATAGTTTTAGACTATCAACACAATTGCATATAGTTTTTTCTGTTTCTGTATTAAAAATATACTTCACTTAAAGTTTAAATCTTGCGCGATGTGAGAATTTTGTATTTTATGAAAACTTCTGTATTAGAATTATTATATTAAATAACATTTAACTGCAATATATGCTGTGTATCTTTACTCATTTTTAAGTTTTTCCCATCTTTTTCGTCTACATTACACTATTACAAATATATTGTATAAAATTATATCTACAAAATATGTTTATCGTTTGAATCTTTTAACGTCTTTTTTAGCTTGGACAAGCTTTCGTTTTCTGTTACCAAAAGATCTTTTAACTTTTTGAAGTCTTTTCATTTCCCAATCTATTTGTTTTTCACTGGCGCCATCTCTGTCACTGAAAATGTTGCTACTACCATATTTTCTTTTTGATTTGTTTTGCTCTTCTAGCATTGTGGCAAACTTTTCTGCCGACACAAATATATTATTATCAATTCCTTTTCCAGTTTTCCTTTCTTTGGTTTTTGAACTTTTGATCTTTTTACTTAAAATTGGAACTAATTCATCGTCAGAAAAATCTTGCAAATCGTTGTCACTTGCACTAGTATCTTCAATGAAATCTTTCGATCCATTATCATCTTCATCATCATTTTCAGTATCATCTTCGTCATCGCTGTTATCATCCTCATCATCGTCATCAAAATCTTCAGCCATTTTAGCTTCTGAAAATCAAAATTGTAACTATTAGTGTTGTTTTTATAGTTCTATAGCTATATAAAATATTAAATTTAAGAAAAGGAATTCTGAAGTGTGAAAAGAACGTTTTTCATTTATATACGAATCAACAAAACAGGTTTGTATAAATTAAAAAAAAATACAATACTTGTCTTTCTTTGAGGTACAATATCCGCCGCAATGTCTACATCGTCAAAGTCTTTGTTGCCGCTCATATGATCGAGCATGTCGTTGAATTCCTCGCTGTTAACGCTATCCGCATCATCATCACTATCATCATCATCTTTCTTGATGTGTTTTTTTATTTGGCTTTTCTGTTTGAAATATCGATGAAGGAATACCTCATCTACTGGTATTCTCTCCTCAAGTTCGTTGAGATAAGCAGCACTATCGACGGGAAGTGAACGTATACCTCTTGGCGTATATCCAGCACGTTGTGCTAACGGTTCATTTCTCTTCTGCACCTTCTTGTCTTCCAATTTCTTTGGATTTTTAAAAACATACCGATCCAAAAATCGTATCAATGTCAGATCCTCCAACGGATCACCTGTATAGCCAATTGGTTTTCCTAATAATTGTAAATAAAATTTAATAATTATTGATTAAAAAAATAATATATTATATATACATAGAAGAACAGATATATCGTATATGTTACAACTTTACATTAAACTTCAAAATTTCTTTATTACCTTGAATGATTAGATTTGCGAATAAAGCAACACTTGGATGAAAATGATTGGCTAGCACTCTCAACTCTATACAAATTCCATTGGCTGCGCCTGCATAGAGAGGATTACGACAAAAAGGATCGTATGTTTTTATATTCTCTATTTTAATTTCTGAATCAGTTTGTTTCTTCACATCAGATTTTATTTCTGTGTCAATTGTGACATTTGATAATATAATGTTATCTTTCAGTTGAGGTTCGGTTCTTTCTAATACATATACATCTTCCGCATCTGCTAATCTGTTATTTATTTCGTCACTGTCGTCTTCGACTTTTATTTCGCAAACATCTTCTTTATCAACATCAACTTTAATATTTGAAGTGAGTAACATATGTGTCAAATTTTTATGTTTATGAAGTATTTTAGAAATCACATATAATGTGGCACATGTCATGTTTGCAGGAAAGTAGAATGCAACTTGCAGAATTCTCTTAATAAAAGCATATAAGCGTAATATACTTTGATCTTTTGCAAGAACTCTGTATAACAAATTAAGAAATGTCGCACGTTTAGTTGCTACTCCTATTTGTGGATCAAGTAATTTTCTATAGAAGGCTGAATAAAATCTGTTTCCCTGAGACTCATCTCTCATAGTGACCTAGAAATATAGAAAGCACACTTTTTAATAGTGAAATTAAATATATGTTTATATAATGTTACATAAATGTTTATATATATTTACACATATAAAACAAAGAGAAAGAAATATATATTAAATAAGGTTTTATAATACTTACTTGATGTAGCAGACAAAGTGCATTAAGAGAAACATTAAATGTCCCCAGATGTACTACTTTATAAACAGAATCAATGTGTTCAAGTAGAATTTCTGAATCTGCTTTAGCAAATGGATAGGCTCTATTAACACCCATCAAAATTGCTGCCATCATCCTACTGTCGGGTTCTCCTTTTTTTAAACAAGCTTTAAAAATTGCAAAATATATTTGTAATAGTGTATCAGCTATTTTTTCATCATCTTTATCTAAGACAAACTGTATCAATAAACATATAGCATAATACTTGGTACGTTCAGATACATTCTTTCTGAAGAGCAGTTTTTCAATTTCTCGTAGAACTACAAATTTCATATTTGGATGCTCATGTAATAACTTAGTGATACAAAACACAGCTTTAGATCCCACCTTATGGCTAGGATCACCAATTTTATTTACAATTAATTCCAAAAGCTTGCGCTCTTGCTCAGCATTACCGATTAATAAATCAGTCATTGCAGATATAGCTATTTCTCGGTTTGTTTCTACCGTATCAGAGGCTACTGCAGATAGATTCAAAATAAAACGTTCATATTGTTCACGAAGTTGATCCTCAAAGTACCATTGTACTAACAACTGATTTCTTTCAGCTTTACTCTTTGAAGTAGAATCTGATGCACTTTCTGTTGAAAGTTTAGCAAACTCCTGTTCTTCAAATTTTAACAGTTTACGCTTGGGATCTAACAAATTATTCAAAAAGAGTTCTTTAAGAGATGTGATTAACATTCTGTACTGATTGTGCTTGGCTCCTCGTACTTGAGATATCAAAGATGCCAATCGACCAAGATTACATTTTGGATTATCCTGCACCAATACTACACTAGCTGCTATTTTGTCTGAAGTAGTACCCTGCTGTAATGCCGTCTTTAACCATTTTGTTTCTGAATCTCGTGATTTGTGTTGTTTTAACTGATAGGCTGCAGTTTCTGCGTCTAAATATTTCTTTCCTTCACTTTTCAAATGAAATATATTAAATGTATCAGACAAATTTTCTTTTTCTTTTGTTTCTTTCTGTTGATTTACATCCATATTTCTTTAAAATTTTTGATACTTATATTTAATGATGGTATTATTTTGGTACTTATATTTAATGATGGTTTATTTTCGATTTTAACCTTTACGTACACACGCGGTACAGCTGGTTTGGTGCACTTGTGTGGCTCTCGGATCGTAAAGGAAGAGTAGTCCATACGCCATTCAACACACACCATGGGAGCTTTTCAGCTACGTACACAGGCGCACTGTGCACACAGTGTCCACTAGTGTGAGTGAGATACACTGATGTGCTCTTTCTCACACTAATGGACACAGTGTCGTTTGTGTACGTAGCTGGAAAGCTCCCATTGGGTACGTTCAGACAACTCAACGTTTGAGAGATCATCACTTATGATAGAACTATTCTTCAAAATCTGCTGCGGTTCCAAAAGTATGATCCAATCAGAAGTGATTATCTCTCAACCGTTGTGCAACTGTTGAGTTGTCTGAACGCACCCATTGATGTCCATGAACGATAATGGCTTCTGCAGCAGAACGTGTTAAAACATTTAGACCAGATACACACAAAAAATCTTAAGAACTAAGACCTAAAGAAACTAATCAATCACAAACTGGCATTCTTTTGCACTTGAGAAAATCCTGCCCTATGATTGGTTGATTTGCTTAATGCTTGACCAATCATTGGAGAGAACTTCTCAAATACATCACATACGTTCTATACATTGCTCGTCTGTGATTGGCCAAATGGTTTATCGCTTAAAGTCTTTGCTGTCGAACTTTTTCCGTGTGTTCCCGGCTTCATATTGAAAGGAGAAAACGAGCGGCTCGTTTGGCGAATCCAACATCTCTGCAACAAAAGAGAGATAGGTGTTCTTCTCAAGTTTTGAACTCTTATAAATGATGAAAAATACAATGCAATCAAAATTCAAACAGAAAGTATCAAAAATATATCTTATGCGTTCCAAAATAAATGTCGGGACATTTTATTTATTATCGGTAAATATTTAAATCTATGTATATATTTTGTAATCTGTTTACGCAAAGATTTTGATTTAACTACATTATTTGATATCTCTCATGCGCATCGCACCGATTGCTGTTTTCTCAGGCGTGGAAACTATAAGCGTGGAATCAATCTAGGAGAAAGTTGAGCAAATGAGACACAAACTGCACGGAGACATGGATTAGACAAATAGCAAAAAGTTTTCTTGACACGGATCGTCAAGTTTACGTTTTTAAAACGATATGTTTTAAGTTCGAGCGAATTACAACACTTGGTTTTTTTACACACACACACATATATATATATATATATATATATATATAATATATGTAAAAAATATATATATATATGTGTGAAAAAAAAAACCAAATGTTGTAATTCGCTCGAACTTAAAACGTATCATTTTAAAAACGTAATATAGTATAAGTAATATAGTAATATATATATTGTGTATGTGTATATATATATATATATATATATATATATATATACACACACATATATACACATATATACAATATATGTATATGCATAACTGGTGCTACAAGGAACTTTTATACAAAAATAGGAAACCTTTCGCGTGAGCTTAGTTTACGGGATATCAGTGCGAGAGAGACCATATTACGCGCGTAAAGCCTACCACTATAATATATCGATTAGCTTTGGGTTTTCAACGCGAGCAATTTACGATTATGTGTTGTAACAACGTAATGTAGCACCATTATATGTGTTATACAGTGAATCAATAATATGCGTATCGATTATTGTGTCGCGATGGTATGTTACTCCGAAGCTCAATATCGTCACTTTTATTACTTATTAAGCGCTTTTAAGGATTTGAAGTAGTTAATACAAGCAAAACAAGTATATTATACGCGTATTTGTGCGTTTGTGCTTTAAAGAGAGAGTATTTTAAAGGTCGAAAAAAAATCGATTTTTGTATCGCAGTTATACGAGTATGTTAATTAACTCTCCGTCTGCAATGGTTTTTACAACGCCGTCTGCATAAGCGGGTCTGAGAGACCCAGATCTATTTCCTTGCTGTTGCTTTAAAAAAATCTTAAAAAATTCCGAGATACTTCATAAGATCTCTACTTTAATGTAGAGGCGACATTTAAGCAAAATATCAAAACCCTTTTGCAAGAAAAATAAAAATTCGAAGAAGAAATTTTATCTGGAAACTGAAATTCTCATTATGCAGACGGAGGGTTAAAAATCTTTTTTATTTGTTTTTTTTTTTTTGTTCGAGATAAATTAAGCTTTGAGCGGCAGCCGGAAACTCGCGGGTTTTTTGTCGGACTGTTTCGAAAATTTTATAGATTATATGCATATTAAAACGCTCGTAACTGCGTTTTTCTCGCAAAACCATAAATAAATAGATGTGCCATAAGTTTTATTCACAATAATGAATGACAGTTTTTGTTTACTATAGTTTCTAAAGAAGAGGTTTTAGACGCGTTACTTTATAGAATGTCAATACGCTCTTAACAATATGCTATAGCGAGAATGTTACGAGATTTTACTCAAACAAGGTATGTGCGAACTCGGGTAAAAATGATTAGAATCTATTTGGATTTACAATACACACACTGTAGCATACAAATTGCTCCATCATGGCATTAGCAACGCACGCGAGGTGTCAATATATTTGATATATCTTTATTCCACTCTTTTTTAACTGTCTTGACACAAATATCGATTATATATTAACAAGTATAATAAACAAGAGTTCCATAGTTTAGAATTTTTTGATATTTAAAAGAGTTTGATTGGTCGATCTCACTTTCGACTTATGTAATTTAGCTTTTGTGCTATGTTAATAAAAATTTCATACTGGAAAAAAGCGCAAAAATATTAAGCAGTAGAAAAACAATCGAAAATGTCATTCCTTGTACGCAATATATGAAAGTTGAAGAGTAATAACCGAGTGGTGTAACGATTTACGCGTATGTTATATATATATATCTATGTATGCGTATATTTGTGTGTGTGTGTGACAATACAACATACAGCAGTTACTAATAAAACCTCTGTCGATTTCATTCTTCGGCATAATGATGGTTTTAGCTTAGAACTGACTTTATACATATGCGTGTTGTGTGTATGCGTGTGTGTGTGTGTGTATAAAAGGGACTTCGCGAACAACATGATAAATCGATGGCCTGATGGCCGATAGTCACGTCGGGCAGGAAAAAGGTATTCACGATTCGATAGGGTTGTACTGATATATAATATTTATAAGCAAGTCGTTTGTGTCTTTCCGGCATCGGCGCAGGCGTGACCATCGTGTTACTTCATTGCACCCACATACCATTCGTATTCCATATCGCTTCAACACCTGCCGAAACGGGACCATCCGAAGTATCCTGTTCATTCGTTAGATCTCGTCATGCCAACAGGATTGAAAATATCATCTAAATTTGTTCTCACACTTTTTCTACCATTTGTGCTCTGTCAAACTCGGATGAATTTGCGTGAGTAAGAAGTTTCTTTTGTGAAAAAAAAAAAAGTTACAGCTCCAAGGGATAAATAAAATTCGGTTTACGTTTTTAAAAATATTGGTGACACAAGTTACGTTAATTACGTCAACAAATATATTGTGTATATAATGTGTCGAAACATTTACTTACAACGAGATGATCTGGATTTTCGACAATATTTTAAATAAAATACACACATATTGTAATAATTCTTTAGTTGAAACACACAGTTGGGGACGTGCTTGAATTACGTCGATGTTGGGTGCGCAAGTGAGATAATTGTAAAAGTCGTTCTCTTAAAAAAAACTCGATAATTTAAATAGTAATAATAAGGTTTTTTTTTTACTGTGAATGTTATTAATAACACATAACGATAGAGAGTGCGATAGCCTGCGGCATAATTTTATAAATCTTCGTTTGTCTCAAGTGGTTGTGATTGAGGAAGCCGACTCGTCTATCTTGGGCATATTAAACGACGCAGTCCCGCAGGCGGAACGAAATTTTGCAAACGACATGTTTACCGTTTACGTCTCCACCGTTACAGTGGATCGCGAGGACGTTGATTCGAGTTTCGAAAAAGGTACATTTTTACGTAAAAGTATTTTTATTTTTTCTTTTTTATCTCTACGTTATTAGTATTTCGTTATTATGTTTTCTTTTTCTTTTTTCCGATGACTTTCGGTGTAGTATGCGCCGTTTTGTATAAAGGAATAAGCATCATATTGGACATGACATGGACCGGTTGGGACAAATTGCGGACTATCGCCGACGAAAGAGGAATAATATACAAACGTAGCGATTGTAGCATAAATCCGTACGTTCAAGCGATCGATGATCTATTAATGATGAAAAACGCAACGGACGTTGGTTTAATCTTTGAGGATGAAAGAGGTGCGCATAGAGAAACTTTTTGATTAACTAAACGCACGAACGGATTACAACGTGGTTTTTTTACGGACATTGTTTTGCGATATCGCGCGTATATACGCACACACGATCTGATACTTTTATTTCATCTCGCGCGATAACAATCAGTTATATGTGTAGTTCTTTTTTTTTTATTGCACAACAAATGATGTGACGTCGTCACGCGTAAGAAAAATTTTATCTTTTATATTTAATATCGTAATCATGAATTTTTGTTAGAGTTAAATCAGAGTCTGTATTATCTCATTGGAAATTCGATAATCAGATTGGTGGTTATCGACGAGTTGACAGAAAGATCCGTATCGAAAATAAGAACCATGCGACCATCGCCATCTTATTATGCCATTTATGCCAGTACACCGAAAATGGAAGAATTATTTAAAACGGTAAGCGGTGTGATATCATCTTGAATCTCTTTTTTTTTAATTGACAAAGAAAATGTGAAAAGGATAAAAATAATAATAAAAAATTTAAATATTAAATGTGTTCAGGCTATCGGAGGAGGACTGGTTAGAAGAGAGGGTATTTGGAATTTAGTATTTACTGATAATAATCATCGCGACTTTCGGTACATGAGCGGTGATCTTCAGTTGAATGTTTCATTTACCATCCTTACTATGCGAGCTGACATTTGTTGTCGATTAATGGGCGAAGCGTCCTGTAATTGTCCCACAAATTTTAAGGTCAGTACGATGAAAGCGAACTTCGTTTTGGAATCGGTCTGCGGAGTTCTGTTTTTTTTTTTTTTTTTGTAAATGTTATGTACGTAAATACTTATCGTTTAAAAAGATTCTATTAATTAATGTATAACATTGTCGATGTAAAAAAACTATACTTCTCGTTTTTCTTTGGTTTGAAAAGAATGTTGTTTATGTATATCATCCGTAAATAGAGAGAGAGAGAGAGAAAGAGAGAGAGAAAGAGAGAGAGAGAGAAAATAACTTTAAAAAAAGATTAATTTTATTGTACTAGATATTTCCTTATTATTTCAAACGTTTAATTGGCTTGATCGTAAGTTTGATGAGCGACGTTCAAAGGACGGGTGTAAGTGTAGCTCCAAAAACTGGTCAATGCGATAAACCAGTAAATATTACTTCAGTTTCAAACATTACGGCAGAAACATTCAACAAAATCTTAATGACAGTAAGTATATCTAAGATTATCTTCTACAGAAAGAAAAAGAGATCAGTATTCTGACGGAAAGAAAGCAAACTTGTTTACATATATATTACACTGACAAGACTTAAATGTGTTTTTTTTTTTCTACTATTTTTTTGTTTCACATTTCTAGAGACTAGATAGTAACGACACTTTCGAATACTGGTCAGAAAAGGCGATGATCACTTACAAAGCGGAGATCGAGCTGCAAACGGTTAATCATGGCTTTGTGGATGCGCTTGCAACATGGACGAGACGAACAAAAATTAAAGAGGCGGATGGCAAGAAAATAGAACCGGCCAGGCGATTCTTCCGGATTGGAACGGCACCAGTAAGAACTGCGTATTTCACTAAAACTCCTTTTTCTGTTACATATTATTAAACGAAACAACGTCATATCGTTTTTAATATAGTTATTATTAGTTCGTCCACGATATTTTAATCAAACTAAAATTCAACGTGCTTAAATTGAAAGCCGTTCAATTTTTTGGTACAGGCAGTCCCCTGGTCGGTTATTAAGAAGGATCCATCAACGGGTCAAGATATGCGCAACGAGGAAGGAAAAGAAATTTGGGAAGGTTACTGCATTGATTTCGTGAAGAAATTGTCTGAAGTAATGCAATTCGATTATGATCTTGTCATTCCCGAAGATGAGGAATTTGGCAAAAAACTGCCGAATGGCGAATGGAGCGGTTTAATAGGCGATCTAGCTAAAGGAGTAAGTTTCTAAATTTGGGAAGAACAATTGTTTCATAATAGCAGATATTTACCAACATCGCGCGTGTAATGTTTCCTTTTTGTTTATTGTCATCGCTTGCATAGGAAACTGACATTGCTGTGGCGGCATTAACGATGACGTCAGAACGGGAGGAGGTCATTGATTTTGTTGCACCGTATTTTGAACAATCTGGCATTCTCATCGGTATGCAATAATCTAAGATTGTTTTTAACATATTGCACAAGACGTTCCACATATATATGCATTGTGCTTTTATAAAAGGGCTTTTTATTTAAAAAATAGTATTTTATTATATTTTTTTATTTTTATACATACTTCTTATCCTCTGCGGCTTCTTGTTCTGTTCTAGTTTAGCTTTCGTATACGTACGAATCCAATTCGAGTAGCCAAATATTGATCAAATGATTGACATTAGTTTTCTCTTTTCAAGTAATGAGGAAGCCAGTTCGTAAAACATCTCTGTTCAAGTTTATGACAGTGCTAAGACTCGAAGTCTGGCTTAGCATCGTAGGAGCTTTGACTTTGACCGGTATCATGATTTGGATACTGGATAAATATTCGCCATATAGCGCAAGAAACAACAAACGACTCTATCCTTATCCATGTCGGTAAGTGTTGAGAATACACTAGAATGCTACAAAAAACATACAAAACAAAAATTTGTTTTTAACTTCGCACTTCGTTTTAATTTCTGTTGTTTACTCTGCATATAATTAAAAGAAAACTATTACTTTTCAGAGAATTTACGTTAAAAGAAAGCTTTTGGTTCGCATTGACATCTTTCACTCCGCAAGGCGGCGGCGAAGCCCCGAAAGCATTGTCAAGTAGGACTCTAGTTGCAGCCTATTGGCTATTCGTTGTGCTGATGCTCGCAACGTTTACTGCAAATTTAGCTGCTTTTTTAACTGTGGAGAGAATGCAGGTGCAAATACTTTTATTTCTTTCTCGTGTGTGTATGTATATTTGTGAAATATGTAACTTTGTTATTTATAACATTGGCATTGCACGTCTTTTGTTACACAGTCACCTGTCCAATCGTTGGAGCAACTAGCAAGACAGTCACGTATAAATTACACTGTTCGGGCTAATTCTAGTACTCATCAATATTTTATAAATATGAAAAACGCCGAAGATAAATTGTACACGTATGTAAAAATATTCATAATATTTTTATTTTAAATCAGGAATAAAAGTCATAATTATTTGTTTGCGCAGAGTATGGAAAGAAATTACACTAAACAGTACCAGCGATCAAGTGGAATATCGTGTTTGGGATTATCCGATAAAAGAACAATACGGTCACATTTTGCAAGCCATTACTCAAGTCGGTCCTGTAAAAACTACCGAAGAAGGTTTCAAGAAGGTAATAAAAAAAAAAAACATAAATAGAAGTTTCTTTCTATTAGTGTCTTTTTTAATATAAATTGCAAAAAAAATATTGAATATGTTCATCAAAGAAAATATTTAATATGTTCATCTAATAAAAAAAAGTTTACATTGATACGTTTTAGGTGATAAAGAGTGAAACCGCCGAATTTGCATTTATTCACGACTCGGCGGAAATCAAATACGAAGTTACGAAGAATTGCAACTTGACAGAAGTAGGCGAGGTATTCGCCGAGCAACCATATGCTATTGCCGTTCAGCAAGGCAGTCATTTACAAGAAGAAATAAGCAGAAAGTCTGATCTTAATTTTTCTCATCGAATTTGATCGCTAAATCACAAAGAGAAATGTATAACACAATAAGTATTTATTACAATTAACATTTATATTTGTAGGATTCTCGATTTGCAGAAGGATAGATACTTTGAGACATTGGCGGCTAAATACTGGAATCAGTCGTTAAAAGCTCAGTGTCCGAATTCGGACGACAACGAGGGAATCACGTTAGAAAGTTTGGGTTAGTTTTCTATATTTATATTTCTCTTATATAAATATTTTATGATACACGAAGGTGTATACAGAGGTGTTCGAAAACTATCGATGTACATACAGTTAATCCCTGTATTTCTCTCACATTTAATTCTTTCCGCAGGTGGCGTGTTTATTGCAACTTTGTTTGGACTTGCTTTAGCAATGCTTACTTTAGCCGGCGAGGTTCTTTATTATCGTAAGCGCAACGTGTCTCAGAAAGAAAAACAGAATGACAAAAAAACAGTGAAAAATAACGAAAACGATAACATTATCATGCAGAAAATTGCATCGAAGCTTCAAATGAAACCTGCACCTACTGATGCGATTTTCAACAAACAACTCAATAAAATTCCTCGTGTTTCCCACATTTCTGTTTATCCACGACATTTTACTTTTAAAGAATAAGCTACACTTTATTTACATCAATATATGTCAATATATGTGTATTTATTATCAATATGTTTTACACCCGAGACTTTCATATATACATATATATATATATATGTATCATAAAAGTTAATAAATAGTATTGCAGGCGAATTCATATACTTATTGAAAAACGGTTAATATCACAAAAATATTAATATTTATATAAATATATACACTAAAAAAACGTATACACATCTCTAAGAACCATATAATATCTACTTCCCTCTTAGGCGTTTATATATACGTTCGTTATAAAAAAAAAAAAAGATAGTAGTAACTTTCACATAAACGTGTAATTTGTTTCGACAAACTATTATTGCACTCTAAAGCAAAAATACAATGACATGCGGTTAATGAACCTTGAATACTTTCACATTGTATAGTTTTGCTTCTCAAGTCGTAAACAAACAGAACTAAACGATATTTATTTTATATTATCTCTCACATAATTTTATCTTATCTTTGATAGTTTTTATCTATCCGAGAAAAAAGATCTGTACACGTGATCATATATATAAGTTATATATAATTCTATATGAATGCTATATAATATATGCCCCCGCCTTTTATATGCATACATATATATTTAATATATTTTCTCTTTCTCTTTCCTTTTCCTCGTTTTAATATTGTGCTATGGTCTTATTTTCACTGGTTTTCATCAAATTGCAACTGGCGCACGAGCAAACCGAGGATTACGTAAAGAAAGGCAAAAATAGTTTAGGTAATCGATCGATTGTTCCGATTGTTTGATTTCGATCGGAGCGCGCGTTACGGTTGGTGGAGCTTTTATATTTTTCTGTCGAAGGAATAGAGATTTGTGCGAGAGAGTGGGAAGAAATATCTATCGTTTGCCAAGTCAATATAAAGCCATTTTACACGAAGGCGCGATTACTCGGTTTGAAAGTAATGTAAAGTATGAGCAATTTCAATCGAAATCAAAAGTATACATTTGCATCAATCTCATAGAAAGTTATCGATTGATGATCCCCGAAAATGGCTTGCTGCAAGATCAGTAAAGTAAGAGAGAGAGAGAGATGTTACAGTTACTACAATAATACTAATAATATTAATTGTGAATGTGCGTTTATATATATGTTATATATGTATATTTACAATATTTTTGTATATAAATTTTCCATTTGCAGGTGTATCTAGTCTTATCAGCGATAATTGTTTCCCATGTAAGTGCAAATTACAAGTACGAGCGCTTGAGAGTTTCGAATCAAGTTCCTTGGAATAATCAATATGACATTTACGAGAGCGCTTCTTCCGTAATGCGGCCTTGTTATTACGATCCTCGCGAGTCAAGCGAAGCTCGAGCTACGGAAGTACAAGAACAGCTCGAAAGTTTATCGAAACCTCGTTTACCAGCCAGTAACATCAAGAAGGAAGCGACCGAACAGAAAAATTCGAAAAAACTGATACTTCCATTTTACACATTTGCAAGTAAAGATTCTATCAAATACAAAGAGTTACTTCCGAATTCGGGAATTGCACACTGCCAACAAATAAAACGGGAAGAGTCGATCGGAAAACAGGATGAGTCACAAAAAGATACTGCCGTTTGTTACAAGTGCAGAGATCCTAAAACCAAGTCGACGTACGAACGGTGTTTGTACAATAGTTATCCGGAAGAGAGCGCATCCAGTAGAAGGGTCGAGCGTTTTGCACCTACTGGCTTTAGATATCGAAGGTATACAAGATGATTATATTAACTCTTTCTAGACTGACATGGGTCTCCCAAACTCGCTCAAAAATTTCAAACGATGTCTCTAGTTAAAATTAGTTTTTTTTTTTAAATGCTTATATCTTCGAAACTACTAGACTACATTTTTTCAATTGTTTTTATCGACGCAGAATCGTTCAAACTTTAAATAAAAAAAAAACAAAAACAAACAAATTAAAAAAATATTGACTTTTCGCGGAGATATTCGATTTTAAAGTTGCGTGGAACCCAGTCTGTGCGAGTAGGCTGTTTTCGAAGTCCGTCCAGGAAAGGTCAAATATGATAATTTGAATAGTTATAAAACGACTAATATATAATCGATGATACATAGAATAAAACATTTTTTTTTAACGCGTTAATTCTGATAGATTTTGTTTCGGCCGCTTTGTCGTATAGGTCCAACTCGGATGAAGACAGGAATTACGGACAGGTAAAGAATCCTTATCGGTTCGCGGAGGAATACTTTACCGACGCCACGTACGACGTGCCAGCCGCGTATCAAAACAAAGATGAGAAATGCGAGAAAATCGTAAAAGACTCCATGGTGTGTATGGTGTGCAAAGACGCCAAGACCAACAGCAAGTACGAACAGTGTTCGTATATAAAACAGCCGCGTGAAAAGGCGTACTCCTACACCAAGTCCAGCTCCTTGGAGAAGCCTGAAGAACAAGAAAGTAACAAAAATGAGCAACAATCACCCGATTTCAAAGAATCCGATCGGAATTACGGAACCGCAGAGAAGTCTGGCGACAGTAGCGACTATTCTTATCCAAACGAGGGTTATTCGGAGAAAATCTCGAACAAACAGGAAACGGCACCTTCGCAAGCGGATTGCGAACAAGTGGAAAAAGATTCCAAGACCTGTACGGTGTGCAAGGATCCCAAGAACGGCGGCACTTACGAAAAATGCGTCTACAACTATCAACCCAGTGATACGCTGTATAAATACAGCAGATCGAAAAGCTTCGGGTATCCGGAAAGTTCGAAGAAAGCGGATCAAGCGTCGGCAAAATCCAAGGATCACAATTATCCGGAAAGTTCAGAATCTACGTATAATTATTCGGGTAAGTTTACAGCGTTGGATGATTTGCGTGTGCATCGCATGCGATATTTTTATTTCACAGTTTTTGTGCAAAAATTAAACTCGACCCACACCTTCTATCCTGTAATGTAAACGCGATTTGTAACATAAACTTAAGACGTCGGTTTACTTCTTCGCAATAAGGTTCTGTTTTGTATACATTATAAATGTATTGTACATTACTTTTACCCTACAGGTGGATCCAAAGTTCCTGCTTATCAGCGAAGATCTACAACTGATTCTGACGATACGTCACGCGAGTCGTCACACAATTACGACAGCGATTATCCCAGTCACGAACAGTCGAGTACTTATCAATATCCGTCGAGTAATGACAAAGGATCTTACACGGGGGAAGCGACGTCATCCGAAAATATCAACGCGGATCATTGCCAAAAGGTGCAGAAGGACTCGATGACATGCACAATCTGCAAGGATCCGAAAACGGGCAACGATTTCGAGCAGTGTTCGTATTCGTATCAGCCTAGCGACAAACTCTTCTCCTACACCAAGTCCAGCTCATTCGGTACTCCACGAAAAACTGACAATAAGTCTGAGCAAACGCACGAAGAATCGACGCGCGAGGAAAACGAGCAGCCGTCGAACAGTTATGAAGATTCAAAGAGTCGTTCTTACGAGAAGTACGGTCCGGGTGAAACTTACGAAGCTTCAACGGCCGACGAAACGAAGTCTGATGACGATGACGCGGCGAACAAGAAATTAGCCGGAGCGGACGTTGGATATTTCAATACCGCGAAAAAGAAAGCGGAAATCGAGGCGTTCATGCAGAACTTTCAGAAAGAAGACCGGTCGAAATGTAAGAAAATTATGCGCGACAAAATGACCTGCTATCAGTGCGTTGATAAGGACGGTTTTCAAAAGGAGGAATGCGTGTTCGTTACCGGACAAGAACCCGACAAGCAATCGACGCAACTCGCATTTCACGAGGTGAAGGAATTACAAATCGATCCCGCGACGCGTAATCGCGCCCTCGAACTCTCAAGTTCGGCGAAAGAGAAAGCTGTAGATCCTGTAGAGCCCAGTGCGTCAGCTAGTGGAAATTCTTACGTCAGAATGAAAAAGTCGGACAACGACTATCCCGATGAGGCGTCGCAAACAGCGGAAGAAACTAAGGAAGCTGAACCGTATGACTACACGTCAGAAACAAGAGCGGTGTACAACGAGGCTCTCGGAATGACTCTTCCGGCATATATGTTCGCTACTTCAGAACACGAGGCGGCATTTGATGAGATTGTAGCTTCCAGCCACAATCAGCGTTAATTTACACGTTTGTCGACATATTTTTATTCCATCTTTTATCGTTATACACGTGTATCTAGATATTTCTTTATGATGTTGAAACAGAGTTGGAAATTTTGCAAATGTTTTTATTGTTTTTTTTGTTTTTTTTGTTATGTAGTTTCTAGTATTTGAAACTTTCTCTGTGAATGTACGTACCAGAATCTGAAGTGTGTAATCACAGTTTGAAAAGCACATTAAAAAAAAACGCAAAAAATGTCAAGTTTACAATATTTGTCTTCTAATTAATTAACACAGTTGTCACTTAAAAATATATATTATATTGTAATGTACTCTCTTTTAAATTAAAAAAACAAAATCCAAGTAATAAAACAAAACGTACTTACAAGACGATGCCTTAATAAAAAATAATAAAATTATTAAAAGTATACTTATACAGAAATAACAACCACATCGGAGATAGGCTTTAGGCGTGTTGCTCGAAATATAAAATGAGATGTAACACACTTAAAAAAGTTTAGATCAAGTAAAGTATAATAGTATAAAAAAAAAGTATCTATTTTCTCGAAACTCTTGTTTTTAAAAGTAAAATTGATTAATTTATCAAGACTTATTTTTTTAAATATATTTTTAATATATATTTTTTAATATATTTATTTTATAAGATTGATTTATTTTACATATCATATGTGTGTACACACGCTCACTCACTCACACTTAAATGTTTTAATATAATACAAGATATAATCTTCACGTGTGTGAATTAGACACAAAGCGTGAATAACGAAATGTTCAACGTATTTTTTTTTTTTTTTTAATATTGCGGCTAAAAGTAAGAAATATCTTGTTTCGCGTATTTCAAAGTCTTAAAATAAGCACAAGCTATTTTGGCGAGCGGGCGAACGGTCGGCGTGATGACCAGCGACCAGCGATGATTAAATCGGCAAAGACGTAAGACCGTGGAGAGTCACATCGTCAGCTGTATGGTGCTAGTCACTGCAAAAGTCACGAGATCGGAACGCCAAGCAAACTTGAAGCGATAGCTTGTAGTAGCGACGGGTACGCGCCAGTGTCGGCATCGTCGTTGTGCCGCTCGTCTCTCTTTTAAAATATATAATCCGCCTTTTCTTCCACAACTTTTGGAACCCGAAGATCAGCGGTGCCTGGAGAAGAACCGGTTCTTATTGACTGCTAAAGTTGGTTAGTGGTACACAAGTCCCAGTGTGCGGAATCGAACTAGCGAATTACGAAATTTTCCTGACCATGAGCTCCACGACGTTCGTCGGGTAAGATTTTTGTCATCGGTTCAAAAAGTGTACACACAAAAATTGCGATTAAGAAAGACGTGTTCCTTTTTATAGTAAGACACCAAAAAATCACTCTTCCTTTGCTTTTAGTATACTTGAGGTTATATAAAAGAAAGATAATCACAGTTGTCGCGAAAGAGCAAAATCGAGATACACATCGTTTGAAACTAATATTGACTCAGGTTTACGTTATGCTAAATTTGAATACGTGAGAGAATTTATAAGATCAACACATACACACACGCATATACGCATATACACGAACACAGTGAGATTTTTTAATATTTTAAAAAGAAACTGATTAAAACAAAAATTTAAGTCCAAAGTTCTATTTAATACTAATGTTTTTTACCGCGACGAAAGGACGAGAGCGAGATGTAGTTCGAAGAAAAGGAGAAGTAAAACTCGTTTTCCGATCATTGAATACTGAATTGGGCATATATATTGCAAGGCCGAATCGGCCTTGTCGCCGGTGTTTTAAGGAGAGCTTCTCGACAATATATATATATATTTCACGCTTTTAAAAGCGTGCACGTAACACTCGCTCTTAAAGAAAAGATTTGAGCGTTGATTGGACATCAATCGATCTCATTTTTTTTAGGAATTGTTTAAAAAAAAAAAAACAACTTTCGAATTTCTCGGAAAATCTCAAGAAAAATCTTTATCGTGCGTACGCGCGCGAGGAGAAAGTTTTTTTTTTTTTTTCGATACACCGCATAATTTGTAAAATGGTCCGACTGAATTCACTTATCGCGTATTTTCCGCGTGTAAACTTCTAAAAATAAAATAATTTTCCGTAGCATTTTACACACGAAGAGAACTCCAATGCGCATGTCAGCCCGCGCTAAAATTACTCTCTTGCTCGGTATCTATCTAAATACGTTTCCACTTGCCGCGAGCTCCGTTGGCTGGGTTCCGAACATCATGACCGCCATCGGCATGATCAATTCGCCATGACCGAGCTTTTCCCAAAAAAGAATTTATAGATTAGCGCAATTTTTAGTTTTTATGTAGCGCGTTTGCTGACAACACAGAAAGCTATTCTCTCTCAACAATCTCTCACTTTATATTCTTTTCTTTCCTCCTTATCTCTTCATTTTTCTAAGTTGAAGGTTCCAAAAATTTGTCCAGACTTCTCTCAAAAGTTGTTGTTTTTTTTTTTTTTTTTAATTTTAACAGTAGGTTCTAGATTTGCATACAATGTGACACTTGAACAACTTTGTTACAAAAGTCTATAATAAATAGCAGTATCCCCGTACTTTTTTTTATAAATTTGTCTTGTAGCAAGACAACTCGAAAATCGCAAGCATTCGTATTCGCTCAAAATTTAAAAGCTGTTAGGTGTAATAACATATGCCAAAATAAAACTGTCTGCGCGCTATACGCATGCGCTCCATATATTTTTTTTTTTCTATAAATCTCTTGTATTAACGTTTTCAATTTTTTCGGATTATTATTATTAGGAGATTGTTTATAAAAATACGAATTACCTACTCGCACATTTGTTATACGTATACGTACATGCAAATATGTAAAACACAAATGTACATGTACTTGCGCACGGAATGAATAATAGTTGCTTGCGAAAGACAGACGATTCTTTCTTGAAAAATAATTGCATACCAACCGATAAGATAACAACTTGTGCAAACAAAGAATTCAACACGTTGAAAGTTTGCCATCTAAACATATTTGTTCAGAATATATTGTAATATATACATATACAGAGAAGACAAATCGGTATACATGAAATGAGACAATAATAAACATCGATATGAATATATTTATATCCTACTCGTTCGATTGTCATACCTTTTAGAAAAGAATTTTTGTCAAAAAAAAAAAAAATAATTTTATTTTAAAAGAGAGTGCATTCCCACACAGAACATAAACTTACATTAGACGTCAACACAGTTCTATGCGATATCTAATAGACGTCTAATGGAGTTTTTGTTCTGTGTGAGTAACACACACACTTTCTCTTAAAATCAAATTATTCGTTTTAACAAAAATCTTTTGTTATTTGGCCAAAAAATAGGTAATAAGTTCCAATTAATTGTTTAATAAATTGATTTTTATTTTGTTTGTTTGTAGGAAACCGGATGTTATGGTTGGAGGTATGCATATTAGTCATAGTTTTTAACAAAGAGAGATCAAGACGTAAATGTAATATAAATATATCACTTCTAAGAGAAGATATTGAATTAAGTGCACTATAGCTATTTTGAATAATTAATAATAATTAATACAGAAATGATAAAATAAGATAGAGTTGCCGGTCGTTATTATTTAAAAAACAAACAAAAAATATGGATTTATCAGGTCCACCTCCACCGCCTCCTCCACCTCCTGTGCCTAATCAACTGCCAGCTATGCGTATAAATACTGTCGAGGTAAGATAAAGTAAGTTTCTTTATTATTATAAAAGTTAAAGTATGTATAAAAATTGATTACTCACACTTACGGTATCGCGGATGCTTAAGAAATGTACGCTAAACCACTTCGAAATTTCAGAGGTGCTGTTGCGGATCAGTTATTTATAGATAATCCAGCAGCGCCAAAATGTTTTTGCGCAAAATTGTTTTTTTTTTACCGAACATTTTTTGCACCATCTGTTAGTTTGTAAAGAAAATAAAGAATCCGCATAAAATGCGCAAATATATATGTGTGTATATAAATATATACTTATTTAATATGTTTTTATTTTTCGGTATATATTATAGAACACAGCAGCGAGGAAGCCGCAGATTGTCAGTAACGATGCTTACGAGCCACCGGCAGCTATTCAGAATGCGATGTTAACGAAGGACAAGAAACCTTTTACCTACACTCCGGGTATGGGCGGTAAATTAGATCTCTCGCAAATTCGTAGTCCACGAATGGCGAGAAGAGTAGCGAAAAACGCCAACGACGAAGGTATAGAGGGACCGCCGAAAGTCGCCGTCGAGTCGAAGCCACCCGGAACTACTACCGCGACGAATCTCATGGTGCAACCCCAAGTTGCAATACCCGTTCTTCCCGTCAATGTGCCAGCTGCACCTCATCTTAATAGAGCGCCATCATCGGTCAACAGGACATTATCCAATAGTAATCATTCACTTTTGTCTTTAATTTGTTTAAATGTTTTAAAATAATAATTTTAGATCTTTAGTCGTGGAATTAATTGTTGTTTGTGTACGTAGCATGTCGAACTATAATTGTTCGCAATTTCGAAAAATTGCATTAATTGTAAAATATGGTCTCTCGTAGCTCTAGATAAGCAAGTTGAAACACCAAAGATTACTCCAAAAGTGGACACAAAAGCAGTACCAATTACTATATCCTCAAGTCAGTCGAGCACTCCTGAAAGTCCGAATACTCCAACGCAAGTCACCTTGGCTAAGGCACCTACACCTTGGTTGCAAAATAAAAATAAACCTCAAGAGAACTTGCCCGAGTGGGCGAAACGTCCGACTGTTAATAAAGCGGCCAATGATCCGTCGGAAAATGCCCATTCTCCAACCACAATATATGTTCAAGTTCAATCCCCGGTCCCTCAATCCTCGCAAACGAAACTGAAGCAAGAGCAAGAATGGTATCCGACTCCGCAGGATCAGTGTCAACAGCCGTTGAAAGTGCAGCAGTTGCCTCAGCAACGTCAAGAACCGCAACAGAAGCAAAATATGACAACGTCACATCAAACTAATCCACCTCGATACGAGCGAGTTGTACCAATCCGAGTAAGTTGGTCCTACCGCACACTTGTCAGAATAACACAATTTTGTTTCCGTTATTATAGTTTTCTTTTACTCTGTTTATCAATTAACATTTTTCTCAGATCGAAGACAGACCGTCGGTATTCGACGCGAATCGAGAATCTGGTCATCATCAGTTCAAACAACCTCCGACTGTGCATCATCAGCAGCGATGGGGTCAGATACCTGTGCAACAACATACGTTGAAGAATCAAGTGCAAAATCGTTCGCAGGATCAAGAACAGTCCAGTATTCACGTTGCAACTGTGTCCAAACCAGTACAATCTCAACCAAGTGGGACTTACATTATTCCTATGGTGGTTGAAGGCGATAGAAAGACAACGCCGTCCAATACCGGAAACAATACAATTGAAAAGGGAATACGAGTGTAAGTGTATATTAATAAATTACTACACTTGTTACAAGTATAATATTTATTCGTATGAAAGAGCAATTTTATTGAATAACTATAAGCGACTATACACCACACATACACACGTACCCGTGTATATATAGACAGTATAAAATTAACTGCGTAGTGTGCAACAGCAAGGTTCCGCTCCGAACACACCCTTGATTCAACAAAACGAACCCGGTCCAGTTCAATCGCGATCATTTCGTGTCCTTCAGAAGATTACTGACACGGACGGCTCCAACGATGTGGGTACAGAGCAAATGCGTAAATTGGACTTAAGTGAAGACGACAGGCTACTCATGAACAAGTTTAAAGAACAAGGTAAAATATAGATTTTATTGTCTGTATATAACTTTTTTTTTTTTTTTTTTTTTTTTTTATCTGTTATTACCGATTATATTGTGTACTTTAAAGAGCTCGATATGGTGATAATACATCTAAATTTTAAAACATACGCGAATATATATCGCATATATAATATATTATACACTTAACGTACTGCTTTGTATATAAACAATTACTTTCGAAACATGTAGTAAGAAAATTCTCAAAAATGATAAACGTTATAATTCTTACACACAGTCGACCATGAGACTTATTTACATCAAGAAGAAGATCCTAGATATCGCGGTGCGGCGATACCTTCACGAGCTTTTCGTTTCTTACAAAATATGACAGAATCAAACGATTCTTCGGTTACCTGCACAGGTAAAACCGTTTTTTATCGATAACAAAACTTTATATTTTTATTTACATAATATTATTATGATACAAACACACACACACACACACAAATTTAGTAAATATAATAAAAATACAAAATAGAGTTAATATCTTTCTCTTTTGTTATACAGCGCCACGTAGTTCACAAAACATAGCGAATAAGAGACAAAATAGGAATTCGAAATCATTCGGTAAGTTTTCTGTTTTGCGAAAAAAAAAAAAACATTTTTTTATTTCATCAGTTCAGTTTCAATGATACTTGGAACAAGTACGTCTAATCAACTTCTTTTGGTACTCGTTTCGCACAGAAGAAACACAGACCAACTTGCCGCCTAGTGAACAACAGGTGCAAGAACCAAAAAAATATATGGGTAGTGCAATTCCTTCCCGATCCTTTAAAATACTACAAGCAATGACAACGCCAGAAAGTATTGGTAAGTATATAAATAAAAACTGAGATTGTGTAAGACTATATTTTTTATCTTATCGATCAAACATTTTTTGAAGTACCACAAATGTCTCGAGAAACTGTTTTTTTGCGCGTTTTTATCTTTTTTTCGTACATATAAACAAATTTTTTAAAGGTTTCAGTTTTTATACTGTAAAAGTGTAAGAGAGGATCTTATGCGTTGATGGTGCACCTTGGTAACGGGTTTTGTTTAAAAAAAAACAACAAGATTTTTTAACAAACCACTCACATGCAACATGGGTTCGAAAATGCTTCCTTTCTAAGATAGAGGGGAAATCGGGAAATAACGGGGTCGTGGGGCCTATAATGTCGATATCTTTTTTTTTTTTTTTTCTTAAACGCTGCAATCTAGTAAACTGTTGTGCAACTACTACCTTTAGATGTCTGTTAGTGCGTGCTGTTACTAAACGTCATAATATTTTCACCTGACAAATGCTAGATATTGTTTAATGCGTTTGCTGTATTGTCCGCAGTCGCGTTACAATTTGTTTGATACTTTACAGTGTATAAAAATTATTCTTTGTTCAACGCTATCCTACCAGCGTATATCTATGGCCTTGATCCTTTCATTTTGATTTTATATATACCACAGAACCTCTACTAATATAATATATATGATGTAAGGAAAAAAAAAACGGAAACGCTACGCATACACAGAAGTGCTGTGTGTGTGTGTGTGTGTGTGTGTGTAATATGTAAACTGAAAAATTTAAAAATTCATTTTTAAATTCATTTTTATACATTTTACACATGCAATTCGTGCTTTATTTATTTTTAACTATTTATATCGCGTTGCGTTTATTTTTTTGTATTTACATATTACATATTTATTTATTTGCTTTCTATACTCTTTTAAAGCAAAATATATTTGCGTATTTTCACAAAATGTCATACAATGTGTTTTTAAGCGCGCGTATTTCAATATATAAAATTCGCTAAAAACTGTTCGTCAAAAAGTTCACTTGTATTAAAATTCTCAATATCTTCTTTTTTTTTTTTTTAAATGCAAAATCAACTAGTTTCCTCATTTTATTAGTCGAACGATTGTGTTTCGCGTCGTTGTGCCAACTTTACTGATTTGAAATCAGCACACATATAAGATAACGTAATCGAAGAAAAACAGGAGAAAGAAGAAAGGAATGATGAAAAAAGGGATAATTTTCTGTTTACGCGAAGTTGAGTCTTCTCTTCGCCCCTCCTCCCCCTTTCCGTGGATCAACATACAAAACGAAATTAAAGAGAAGAAAAATATCAACGAAAAACCAAAAAAAAAAAAAAAAAAAAAAAAAAAATCAAAAACAGTAAAAAGAACGCGCACAGCTGTCTTTACGCTCGATGTGTGAAGAGTGTTTTAACTTTCTTTGACTGCAATATATGTGCTGTTTGTTGTAGCCACACAAGAAAATCGTCAAGCAGATTACAACTGCCAAACAGAGAATAACTTGCCGGGCAATCAGCAGGACGTATTTCTCCTTTCACGACCCGTTCCTTTCTGGTATCCCGAGAGTTGGTGGTACTGTTACTCCGTACAGCAGTACAGCGATCCGTCTGCCAAATCCGCTAACAATACGAACAAACATTCCCTTCTTCCTCGCCCGTATACGGGATACTCAGACGGAGGTGCGTGCGTTGGGTATGAATCTTTTTCGCCGTTGCTCTGTGGCAACGCGAGATATTCTCAAGCGGACTACGACGGTATCCAACAATCGCGTGTCGACGGAAACGATTGCGATAACATTTACTACCCCGTCACCGATTCATCTTTCGCTCAGAACGACAGACATTTTGTGCGAAACGATGTAGCCGACGAGTTCAAAAACACTTATCCTCTCGAGCAAATCGATCATTTGGATGATCAGTCTGGTGGGACATCGAGAAGTGCCGACGAGAATTGCAATAACGATAAAATAACTCGCCTTGTCACGTCAACGAGTACAGTTGATGAAGAAGGTGTCGTCGTACCAGATAGCGCCAACAACGACGCGATTTCGAATAACGGAAAAATGTCCGAGAGAACTTTCGATCTGTGTATTAACGTGCCCAACTACACGTACATGGAAAGTAGCGATTCCAATGATACTAGCGATTCTAGCGATTCTAGCCAATCGAGCGGCAATAAACTCGCGGATTCTTGTCAAAAAGTTCGTAACTGTAGCGACACCATTTTCAGCAATACGTCATCTGATGGCGATTCGGACTCGTACGTGGCCTATTCCACGGGATTGAATCTTTACGAGAAATCGGACATAGACGCGTCGCGCGCAACGTCGTCCGACGTTCAAAACGCCGTTGCTTACTCGGAAGAATCGAGTACAGACAATTGTAAAAGCGATTTCGACTCTTGTTCTGACAATTTTGAATTGAATCGACGCGATCAGGAATGCGAGCCAACAATCGCCAGCACCGTTCGTCGCCATCAGATGAACGTAATCGACGAAGACACCGAACGATCGGATTCCAAGGGTTCTCATTACGAGAACGAAAGAAATATCGACGAGCGGAAGGACGCTTTGTTCGAAACGACCGACGATCCTTCCGACGACGTCGAAACGATGGTCAGTGTGAGCTTGCCTCTGAGATTCAACTTTTCCGTGTCGGAGAACAATGAGGACATCACCACCGTGACAATCGGAGACAGCAAGATAAAAGCGGAAAAGTCACGCAACTCCAAGAGGAGATACTCGGACAAAAGTAGCGACGACAATGTGGATAACACACGTGTCGATGTGACTAACGACACCAGCGTGAATTTTACAGTAAAGAGATACGTCGCGGACGCGACAAACACGGCGAGCGGAAGGGAGACCGCGATACCGTGTGTAAATTTTACTTTGAGGAGAGATTCGAAAACGAAAATCAACGAAGGTAACAAGGAACGACAGAAGAATATAAAAACAAAATTCGCGAGCAACGAAACGGTGGAAAATGAGATGAAAGATTTCGCTGAATCGGCGTCGAAGGAAGTCGAGAATCGCGCTGTTCTCGAACCGGAAATTGTCGTTAGAGAAGATATTTTACCGCGCGACGATAATAATCATCGCGTTCAACACACCGGTAGCAATTTCGAAAACAGAACGATCAGAGAATCGAAAGCAAATACGTGCGGCGAATGGATACAAGACAATTTCGAAGCGCCTGTTCAGGTTCGGGTGATCGACGCAAATGAAACGCGCGGGATAAACGCGCGGGATAAAAACGACGATTCGGCTATAAACAGTAACGACAGGTGCGTCGATCTGGAAATCGATCAGACGCACACGAAACACTTGTTGAGCGTTCGAGATTCTCACGAGGATACCGACGACGAGGATAGCGGAGTTACTTCGGACATAAGTCGCATGATATCCGAGGTCGATACGGATTCGGAATGCACCTCCTCGAAAACCTCGAAAAAATATCAACGAACGCAAACTCATTCGCGACTATTTCGTCTTCTTAACGATGATACCGTTCTATCTGATTGTTCCAAGACAGACGGTTCTTCTTTCAGACAGGAATATCCGAACTCACCGTTAGACGTCTACAATTGCGACGACGATTGTTATTGTTTCAATTATTCCAGCGATCCGATATCTTCCGAATATTCGTCTTCCGTTCGCGACGAACGGTCTTCGCGGAGATCGTATAACGCGACCGTGAGAAGAAGTTCGTGCACAGGCTCGCCGAATATCGTCAAGCTCAATCATCCGTCGAGTCAGCTGAAACACGCACCTTCGAAAGACGATCCGCATTTACGAGCCTGGAAGAGCTCCAAGTTGCCCGATTTGGACAATGTCCTGCCTTCTTTGGCTTACAAGATTCTTGATAGTAAAATGCCTTCTTGGGCCTACAAGGTGAACGTGCTGTGTCCGAGAATCAAAAGTACGAAAGACGTGCCGCAAACTCTGTCAGCACGATCAACAGGCAATATTGACAATCGGCCGTCATCGGTGATTCTTACTGTCCCGACATCCTGTGCGCATTCTAAGACCAAGTAATGCCGACGGCCCAAAGGATAGAATGATGGCCGTGTTTGACGCTACCGCTACCAGCAACGCACTCATCCACGATCCACGGACATATTTCTTTCTCGATTTTCTTTGCAAGATAGAGCTGAGCACATGCTCAGGCCGAGCTGCTCTACGGCCACGTGACTTTTTTCTATCGGTACATACGTTTTCATATATTCGTCTATTATTCTTTATTTCTTTTTTATGTTTCCCTCTTTTCTCTTCTTTGTTCTTGTTATCTGTTTCTTATTCCTTTTTTTTTTTTTTACTTTTTTATTTATATTTATTTTTTTTTTAATTTCTTTGTACAATTCTATATGTATAAATTTTAATTATAAACGTAATAGAATACTTTTCTCTCCCATCTTTTCTTTCTCTCCCGTCTTTCGTTTTCTTTCTTTCTCTCGTTGTTGTTATTCTCCACTTTTGTCAAGTACTACTTAACAGTTCTCGAAAATTTATCTCAGGTATATATGTCTTAACTCTTAAACACATTGATTTAGAAGCTTGTACGTTTTCCAATTTTCGGAACTTTTAAGTAGCATCTTATCTATATACATATATATATATAGCTCCTTCTTTTTTTCCTTTTTCTCTTTTTCTACATTTTTTTCGTAACTATACGTCTCCCGATTAGATATTGTTGCTTGATTGTTACGTGTATATCGCACCTCTAACACTAATTAAGACAACTACAAATGACACCTAATATTAATGAGCTTTTGAAATAGTCCGTAGATAAGTAACCATATGTTTAGAAATGCACGAAAATAATGAAATTGTGTGAGAGAGAGGGAGAGAGAGAGAAAGAGAGAGAGATTGATTGATACTCTATAATTTTTAAATATTGAAGATAAATCCAAGCTAAATGTATATTACATGTTTTAAAGTCTTACTTATTTAAATCACTGTAAAGTATAAAACTAGCTGTACTCTTTGAAGTAAAAGTCTATAATCATTAAAAAAAACAATGTAAGAAAACGACTCGAGTGAAACAGAAGACAAGTAGGCTTTCTGTTTTTTTTTCTAATATGCTCCACTACTTGCGTGGTGTATTGAAAATATTGTAAAATATTTAAAACACTTGAATTTGTTTTTTCGCATATCAATCGAAACCAAAATCAATTCTGTACGCACAAACAGTGGCATAAATTCCTGTACATGTCTACGTACATACATGCCGATACGCGTAATATGCATGTATGTACAGAACGATCTGTCGGTTAAAGATTTTGTGTTAACACTCTTCTGTGTTTTTGTATATTTATATTTTTGGAGTTATTAGGATATTTTTTTTACCAGAGAGAGTTTTATAAAATTTGACAAGACGATTTTTCGCGATTACTCGTAAAAATAATTTTTGTATATACGTAATACATGCTTTTGTGAAATTTTACAGCGTGTCTCGTGAAAAATGATTTTCTTAGAAAATCATGCTTCTTGTTTTTCAGGTCCCGATGCAACTGATTATTGAAAGAAAACAAGCGGAATTATTCTTAGGCAAGATCGAATTGTTAGTGTGCTTTTTTTTCTATTTTGTTTACATAACAATCTGCGTAGTGTGTGTGTGTGTTCATACACATTTATTCGATCTTCAACGAGAAAGTTAACCAAAGGTTTATGTTGTTGAAGAGAGAAAATGACTGTAAATTGATGAACTATTTAGATATGAATTTGTGTGTGATAAAGATTTTACACAAATGTCATTTTTAATAGCGAAAATTGTTTTCAACAGTTTTTTTCACTTTATTAAAAGTTCAAGAAGGTCATATGGTCTCTAGAGAGTCAAAAAACATCGATTTTTTGCGCGGGAATACCCTTTACACCTTATTATGAAAAACATATTTACATAGCTTTTTATATGATTCATAATTTATAACTTAATTTGTGAGCTGAAAACAAATATATTTGTAGAACAGAAATATGTGTAAAATGTTTAAATTTCTATTAATAATATATTAATAATAAAGAATTCTTTATTATTAATAATAAAGAAAAAATGTTTAAAGCCTCTTTCGAAAACCAATCTCCAGACCAGACAACCTTCTTAAAAGCTTTATATTGAATTTTTAGATATTTATAGATTCTGCTTCATAATTTATATATTCTGAGAATAAATGTTCTGGGATATTACATATTGAGAGAAATAAGTTAATTATACTTTTTTATATATTTAGTTTCATTATCACAAAAACATTTAAATTTGGCATCTTATGTAAGTTGTTATAAATATAAATTTCTTATATATTTCTGAAATATATAAATTTCTTATATATTTCTGAAATTCTACTGAATTAACTACACAAAAAAACAAAGAAAACTTTTGAACAAATAATTTTGCAAGAAAAATTATTCAAATTTTGCATTACTTTATTGCGATATTCTTTGTTAACACGTTGCAACTGTGACTATACTTCGCAAGACACTTTAAGGAAAGGCACAAATTGTTATATTAGATATGAGTTATTTGTTATTAAAAAATTGTAGTAACACTCCTTCTAATTGTAAGAATTGACATTAATCTTTATATGTATACTCGTGTACACATACGTATTAATCTTGTTATCTGAATTTATTATTGTATTACTTATTGAAATATTGTAAAATAAAGTAATAATAAAGTTAAAATTATGCTAAATAGAGATAAAAACACCTATTTAAACATCTATATATTTTAGAAAAGATCCTGTAATATAATGACTTTTATTCAAAAATTAATGCGTAAAGTTCTTTCTTTTACTCTAAAAATATAGCACAATGTAATAAGTTCGATTAGATATATATATATATATATAATTTAGAGTGTAATATATATTCGTTTACGATGCATAATATACGCTATAATTGTCCAAAGAGTCACAACCCAAATCGATTCTATTAAGCACAACGCACGACTATCCATTGCACCAATTCTCCAGTGAAATGGAAAAATTTGATAACACATGCTATGACCCACATATAATACTAGTGCATTCATTCCTGTAAATTCAATTCACATGTATATAAAAGTATTTTTTTTTCGAGTTTTAGGATTCTTCAATAATCCTGTCGAACATTACACACTTACCTGGTATTCTAAAAGGCCCACCTTGCCAAACTTTAGTAACGTCAATTAACAAATAACATCCCGAAAGGAAAGCCAGAGCAAAAGATGTCGAAACAAGTACGAATGATATAGACCTACGCATAAAATTTTATATATTGACATACACATTATTGAAGACTGTGCATTTAATATTCAGGTTTGAAAATGCTAAAGTTTTTCTTTAAAATTTAAACTATTTCTCTTCTCTTATTTAGTATTTAGACACACAAGTGTAGTAAAAATATAGATTTAAATATTATTTTACCACAAGCTTTTGTTGACCGGTATAACATTGTTAAAATGTAACATGCATCCCAAAAAACCATATATTACTGCCCATAAAACCCATCGAAAAATACGATCTTTCCAATCTTTATACAACATCAGAATGATACCAGCTTCCACACCTAAAAATACTTGAAATATCGATGTGAGGCATCCTGAAAAAACATTTTCTAATAAGTACCTAGATCTTTTTGTCTTACTTTTTTATTATTAAAACAGACAGAGTCTATTATATGTAGATCTTACCAGAAAGGATATCAAATTACCTAAAATTCCTTCAGGATCAAAAGGAATTGATCCATAAACAGAACTAATGGTTGATCTTTGATAAATATGATTTACAGTTAGTATGGTTCTGTCAATATATCCAGCCGCTCCTCCGGTACAGTTGAAGTATTCGCCGTCTTCATGCCTTCCACCTGGTCCGAGATATCCGCTACAACAATGTACTTTAGCTGTTAATTAATATTATAAATAATGATAAAGATGTGTTTAAAAATCTTTATTATATAAATACTTGGAGAAAAATAAAAAAAAAACCAATCTTCATACCTCGGACAATCGGGCACGGGAAGACTAAATGTTAAAACCAAATGCACAAATGCAAAAATCAGCATTATGCACCAATGTGGCAGTAAACTTAGTACCTCACGTATTAATGGAGTTTGTGACACATTCTACAAATGTTAGAAAGTGTTTATGTGTTTATAATTAATGAACGTAAAATTTGTATTATATATTACGATAAACTATAATCAATTACAACGTGTAAACACATTAATAGTTTTCCTTTCAAGTGCAAAAGTGACTTATATAATTATTAAGCTCATTAAAACAAGTATTAAAAATCTCATTAAACTTGAGAAATATATAGTGTATCTAATTACGTAAATTTAATGTTTACATATGAAAAGATATTTTATATTCTCTTTTACCTGAGTATAGTTTGACATCCGACGAGATGTGAAACAAAGATACACCAGACTAACAACTAAATAAGTAATTCCGAATCGTTGAAGAA
The DNA here is from genome assembly GCF_002006095.1 of Pseudomyrmex gracilis. Taxonomy (NCBI): domain Eukaryota; kingdom Metazoa; phylum Arthropoda; class Insecta; order Hymenoptera; family Formicidae; genus Pseudomyrmex; species Pseudomyrmex gracilis. The sequence goes on from NW_018020682.1 coordinate 92,396, forward strand.
CTCCAAATATACGTATGTTTTCCAATTGCGCGTTTGTGCCCAACGTATTTAACGCAACGCCTATGAGAAAGAGAAAAAAGCTTCTCTGCAAATTATTAGATATGTAAAGTATTAGCATATAGAAAGAGAGAGAGATAGACACTTAAAAATCGCCTAGCGAACAATCTTTTACTGTAAAGTTTTGCAACATTTACCTTCAGTACAGAATAGCTGATTTGAAGCCTCGGATGTCCACGTCGTAACTGCGCCGACAGAGCGATAGGAATACAAAATCCCATAATCCATATAAAACAAGGAAATACTAAATCTCCTGGTAACATGCCGTCCCAAGTTGTATGTCCTAATATCGTATAACTACCGGATCCATCATTGACAAAGATCATGAAAAGAATGCTCGCTCTAAATCATATAAACAATCAGTCATATTCAATTTATATAATTCTGAGGATGTAAATAAAAACTTTTACAATCAAATTTTTAACACGAGACTCCTATTTTGTTGTCTTTGTAATTCTTTCGTACCCTCGGAATGTGTCTATAGCTTTTACTCGACGTTTCGCTAATGCTTTGCTACTTGGTTCTTCTTGCGAATTTCTTTTTTTTAAACATTGTCGTTTAAACATATGCCACAAAGATCTTCCGGCGGATATGCCAAACAAGATCAATACAATTATTCCCAATATAATAAAAAGTTCTGCAAATAACGTGCTTTAATACATATTTTGCGTGTGAGTACAGAATCAATAGCGCAAAAGCGTCGTCAGTGTTGTGCGAGGAAAAAGTATCTCCAAAAAATAGATTGTATATATATATATATATATTGTGTTTTTAGTTCCAACTGCCTGTCACGTTTGAAATTTACATATTTTTGGAACTATTTGCCCTTTTTCTGAATTATATATATATATATATTATTACATATAGTATTGATGTATAAAGTGTGTTATCGCTAATTATCAAGTTTTGCAAATAAAGAACGATAAAATCGCTCGAGCGTAAGACAAGCTTTATTATCTGATTGCAGTATATTATTTATCTCTCTGCATATTTCTATTATATATATATAATAAAACTTCCAAGAAGCTATCTATACATAACATACCTGTGTATGGATATGTTGGCTCTTTTAAAGTTTTAAATCCACAAGTTCCATTTTGTACTGCGAATTCGTATAAACCATATTGTTCTAATTTCGGTAACAATTCGCAAACAACATTACTACAAAAAATAAAAGTGCGTTGTGAAATAAGTTTAATCACAACTTTCTCTTTACGTACAAAAAATTATACATGTATGCAGATAAAATAATACCATATGTGAAAAAACTTACGATCAGATGTGAAATTTGTTTTTTAAAAAGTTTTTCAGAATAGACACATTAAAGCAATAAAATAAATACCTCGTAATTTTGGCAGATACATATTCATCGCTACCGTCACTTAACACTCTCCATTTTAATGGTTTAATCGTGCTAAATTTCAAACTGATATTGTTCGAAACCGACGCTATTCGTTTGTACGGACACTACGAAAGTTTCGTCATTAAAAAAAAATTATAACTTTTCGATTATTTATTCATTAACCGGAGCGACATATTAAATAAATCAGAATATATTACCGATACACAATCCGCGGAGAGCGAATAAAACCACGCATCAATGAAGTTGTTATCGTTGGCTACCACATTTACGCAGGCCTCGTCAAACTTCAAATGATCATAAACGCAATTCAGTTCGACCATTATTGAGGTTTTTACAAATAATTTATTTACTAGTTGCGTGCGAATTCTCTACACACTAAGATATTTTATACGCGTGTAAACGTAGATATATTTTTTAAATGTTGTTTTTAGATGCACATATAACATATGTCACGATCATATAAAACACATCATAGAAAAACCTCCATTTAACAATCTCAGACAAGTAATTGTAGCTATGTAAAAAATTATTTTCGTAAAGATTCTTCTTTAACAGCTTCTTCTAGCGTTCTCAGACCTGCGTAACGTTAATAGCAGCGGCAGACTGAAGTGTCAGAGCAATCTTTTGTAATATAGAAATGTGCGATTACATCAGTTTGAATACGTACGGTTTACGAATGTGAAAGTAGATAGCAGAATTCCTCTTGATTAAAGCGATCCTTCTGACTTAAGTTCATCGATTCTCACCACTGAAGCTCTCCTCTCGCCTACCACATTTTCTGACTGAGAAGTATTAACACACAATTTGTTTTTGTTTATATTGCTGATGTATTATTAAGAAAATTAACACAAAATCTCTGAATTACAATATGAGTATATGAGTTAATATTTTATTAACTTAATAATAACATTAATAAAATATAAAGTAATAATATAATTTTATATTATGATCCATGATTTTCGCAAGAATGAGAGATACATTTACTTTGTCATATGAATCAATAGTACATATTGATTGGAATAATGATTAATGCAGAAATTTTTTTTCAAATTCGCTATTTGCAAATCTGTGTACATATATCACTTAAAGTAAACCCAAAGTATAATAGTTAGTAATAGGTGTACATATTTATTTGTCATAAAGTCCATATCCCATAATCTTGTTATTTTAATTTTAGATAAAACATCACGAAATGCTCTCCCTCTCTTTCTTGTATCAAAGATATTGTTATAAAAACTCATTCTTAGACAAAAATTGATTTACGTAACGCAAATCAACAAATGTTAATTTCTCTAATAGTCAACTGTTACGTATATATATTATATATATTGTGTATATGTATATACCATATATATATATATATATATATATATATAATATATATATAAAATGTGTGAAATAATTATCTTCTTACATAAAATACAAATTGTTCAATACTTCGATAATCCAACTTTTACTTAATATTTGTTTAGCACATAGAACGACTCTATGTTTTATTGAGAAACACATTTTACCTTTTTCTTTTTTCCACACTTCTTATTTTTTTCTGTTTTTCTTACTCTGTGTGTGAGTACACACGCGCGTGTACATACGTAGAAGTAAATACGTGAGCATATATATACACACACACGCGCGCGCACACACACATACACACGTTTACACATATTTTTTTTTTTTTCAATGCCTGCACAAAAATACAATACAATCGAAGATAAAACCTCGAATTTGAACTCCTTGAAGACAATGTAATAATAACAAATCATTGATACGAAAAAACTTGAATTCGAATACAAGGTGTGTAGTGATAGCGCTCTGATTACTAAAAAAAAAAAAAAAGTCATTTATTGACTAAGAATAGTTCTTATTTCTTTGTGCATGTGGCATAAGAAATCGACATAGCTAGGGCTTCCATCATTTCCTCTATCTTCAACTAAGAAATGACGTAATACCATTTCCAGTTTGTCACGTTGCCTCACTATTGTTAACTATAAAGAAAATCAAGATTATAGTATTATGCACAATATTTATTTCCCCATTATGTTAAGCTCTGTTACTTACTTTCATACAGCGATGCCTTTCAGCACGTATTCGATTGATAATATTTATGATTCTATTATTTAAAGGAGTGTCTAATATCGGCAATGCAGAGCGATCTGTATCGATTTGAACCACCGAAGGCACACCAAAAACACTCTGAACCCATTGAGAAGAAAGTGCCATACCCAACCACAAGAACATATGGATTGTGTTTTCTGCAAACAAAATAACAAAACATATGCAATACGATATTACTTATTAACAAATAAATAAAAATTACTGTTATAGGAAATTTAATGCATACCAAGTAGATAAGCACCGTCGTCCGCAAATTTGTCAATAGAACAACGCAACATCGGAGGTAAATATGTATCTTCAGAATCAACATCATGCAAAGGAAATAATCTAGGGTAAATATAAGCAATAGATATGGAAATCGGCATTGTTGTGACTGCTTGCATGACGTAAGATCTGTCATCGATAGTCATATCAGATCCTAGAAGCAAGGATACTTATGTATAAAGTAAATTTCGTTCGTGTAGTGTAATTTACTGTATACATGAAAATATAAACTTTTACCTCCTGATAATGCATCGCTTTTTAATAAACAGTTGATGCAAAGTGGAAGTAATTTCATACATTCTGGTAGTATTAATTGTCCAGCACTAGATGGTGTTGCGCAATGCTTTCGGTATACAGCTAGCATATTTGCACATCTTGCAATCAAGTTATCCTTCACCGCTTTCGGAGCAGATTCCAGTAATTTAAACACGCCTAAATATACAGTGTTGTTTGAGCAAACTTCCTATATGTATCACACGCTTGCAAAAACAACATATCTTACTTTGTTTAGAGAAATAATTTATAATAGCATCCAAATCGCATGCGCGATATAGTTCGGCCATTTGCGACGAAGTTTTCAAACTTAAGTTTATGATTCGTAATCTTCTTACACCACTACAGGAGGTATATAGCAAAGCCACTTGAATGTAGACACCTTCATCATCCGTCAATTTATCGTCGTGCTTAACTTCTATTGCAATAGCCTTATAAATGAAATCAAGTGTGTTATATATAAATGTGTAAGTAAAATATAAAATCTTGCAAATATAAAACAGATAATTCTTAATTAAAAATAAAACACGTACAACAAATATACATAATATATATGTACATATTTTATAACAAAAGTTGTTTTTCAACAAAGCACATAGTATACACAGTGCTAGACGCAATATCTAAATTATTGCAAATGTATTTCTTAGCACACAGCATTTCTAACATATGTGTATTATATAAATGTCTTTTGTTGAGAAAAAATATGAGCTAAAATTACACTATAAATACCCACCTTATCGCAGTCTATACTGGCTAATTCCATATCAGTTGTATTAGACATAAAGTAGTGCCCATAGAAATCGGTTGCTCTAACACCTGTAGACGTACGTACCCGCATAACAGCATCAAAAGCAATTGGTCTACTAATATTGTTAATAACATCCGAAATCAATCTATCACCGTCGACTTCAGCCTGCGAAAGAAAAAAACAATCCAAAATTATAAATATTTTTGAATAATTTTATTTAACAAATGTGTGTGATGCAACATATAAAATCGACTTATATATTCTTTATCAATTTTTCAATAACAATATACGCTCACCTGGAAGTAAGTATATTTATAAATTTCTCCTCCAGTAAGACGACAAATTTGACCGATTGTTGCTATATCTACGTATGAATTGTTAAAAATAAATAAATCCACGCTACAACCTGCACCGACACATTCTTGACCCAAATTATTATAGACATTACTTTGTGGCACTGTGAAATATATATTATATAAACATAATTGTTTTTGTTACTAGTACATACCTCTCTTTACAAAAAACTAAATTGCTATAAACCTAAAACCTAAAACCTAAATCGCACACACACCTAAAACTGTTTTTTCTTTATCAGTTCCAAGTACTTTACGATCATCACGATTTTTTAATTTTCCGGGTGCTTCGGCAATTGGTAAAGAAGAATGAAATATTAATAATTTGCCGGAACATTCAGATGCCTGTAAAATTGCAAAAAGATTCCTGTTTTACATTTGAATTTTTCTAATTACAACTTATTTGTTAATTTTTTCAATACCTTTAATGCTTCTAATCCAGCCTGTATGGCGGGAGCGAGAATTGTTTCTGTTTCTCGAGTATCCGCAAACATCTGCGGAATCTGTGTCATTAGACTATCGATAACCGCTTCGCTTTCCTCAATGTTACATAAAAACCCATCCAAAAGAGGCATAAACACATCTTGAACATCTCCGACAACCATCATTTGCGGTTGACCGAGACAAGGATTGATATTGTAGAAATGCACAGTATTGTTATACGTTATAAAGCCAACTTTCATATTACTTTTAGTTTGTCCAGCATCAATAGGTAGGTTCTTTATTATGGATTTCATTTTTGCACATAGTAAACTCACTAATCCGGATTTAACTGTATTATAAGATACATCAATTATAAACACAATAGCTGGGGGTTTTGGGAAAACGTTATCCTGCCAAAAAATAATATGCAGAAATTAGCCAAATTTATATAACAGAGAAAATATAAGATAAAATATAAAATATTGGAAAAAAATATTAGAATATTAAAAAAATATTGGAATATTAGAATATTTTTGAAAATTTGTTTTATTAATTTATACATTACCCTGCAATAATCCTTCGTTGCTATGTATTCGAATGTACCAAACATTAATTCAGGTCTCTCACAACGATCTATACGTTGGCCCGTATGATCCAAGTGTTGAAAGTACTCATTTGGAACTAAACAGAAAGAAAATAGAAATATAAATGAAAGATTATTAGCAAACATATTAGGAAAATCTCTCTTGTATAAAATAACAATTAAATTGAATTATTTATTATTACCTTCTGTCGTCGCTTTACAAAACATGCACTGAAATCTTCGGCCAGCATCGATAAATTGCATAAACGGGCACATATAAGCTTTACAACGTATGCAACGTACGGGTCCAATTTCACCCATATCTACTATTGGCGGTTCACACTCTCCTTGCACAACTCGAGCCATTGGACTTATCACAAGTCCGAACGGTACATTAGTCTGTTGGAAACATATTGATATGCATGTGTGTGTGCATCAGAAAAAAAATATATATAAAATACATATATAAATCTAAATAATAATAATAAGCTTTAACACCGTTATTATTAACAGTCTTTCAAAATATATACACATGCGTACATATTTAAGCAAGGTACTTATCAATATTGTCTATAATAACTGATCTTGCCTAACATACCTGCTTTATAATATCAGCAGTAGTAGGGACAGTGTACATAGTGGATCTGATGTATCTAGGAGATGCATTTCCTTGATCCTGAGTAATAAAATTTGTTGTCACCAAAGGCGGTACTAGACCTCTTTGATTTGTTATAAATATTCCACCTCTTGTATTTTGATCATCTTGCATCACTTGAATCTGCGTATCAAAAAGAGAGGAAATATAAAGTTTTATAAGCTAGTGAACAATATCGACGAATAAAGCAAATTAATAAAATTTAAACTCATACTGGGCTCGGCATTTGTTCTGGATCAAGTCGTCTAGCTTGTTGAGGTTGCAATCCTGGCTGATATCCCGTAGCATTAGGTGTATTTGGATATAAATTTCTTTGATTGTTATACATATCCTACAAAATAAGAATGGTAAAATTTTTTAACATTGTTTTATTGATATAACTGGCAAGGCAACTTTGTCAAGTTTTTGTACCATTTGATTGTGATATCCAGTTTGTTGGTAGCCTGTTGGTTGTTGATAACCTGAAATGGTACCGGGTGGTACACGATTCATTCCTAAAGAACCAGGTAAATTTTGTCCTGATATTGGAGGCGCAGTATTAAACTGTCCGGACTGTACTAAACCTGGTCCTGTAGGACTTGCTACAGTCTGGCCTGGTACTGACGATATGGGTTGTGAATGAAGCTTGTATCGAGCTTGGGGAAGAACAGGATTAGACCCCAGAGGACTTGCCATAGATTGTCCCATTGTTGAAACAGGAGGAGCATATTGTCTTACTTCAGACTGCAATAAACCTGAGCCTATCGGACTTCCTGCGGTCTGAGATGGTGGTGGTGCAGAATTGTATAGCTCTACTTCAGATTGAGGTAGGCTATTATTCTGGGAATTAGTCATCTGAGTTTGGTAATTTGCAGAATGTCCATGAAGACCTGTATGTAAATGCGGTGACATTTGGGAAGAAACTCCTCCTGTTGCTAAAGGATTCGGTTGAGAATGATCCATAGATTGAACAGGTAATAAATGAGGTTGCATTTGTGAATTTGACAAATTTTGTTGTCCCATAATTGGTGATTTTGACATATTTTGCTGATTGTTCACTAATGATACAGGTGCAGCATATGGATGCTGTCTGTTCATTTCTTGAATGTGCTGCATCTGTCATAACAAAAATAATCAAAATAGAACATATATTATAACTATATTACACACAAGTTTTACAAATATTGTACATACACGTTACATATGTATATATCTACACTTTGCATATACATACTTTACATATACAATATAATATAGAAAAGAATAATCAGAGACCAATAAATATAATAAAAGATAGATTATTACTCCAATTTTAAAACATGTATAAAAATTTGTATATAAATTTAAAAATTCTAGAAAAAACTAAGAAAATAATAATAACCTATACTGAAAAACTATAATAAATGTATATACATATTCTATAGCATACATAAACAATTATCTTGCATTCATAATACTTTGTTTAAATAAATCACAGAGATTAATATAAAAATAGTATAAAATATTGAAGTTTACAAAAAATAAAGGTGATTTGAGTTCTGCAAAACCATTACGTACGAAAGCACTCATAGAAAAAATTGACATATAAATTATTATATAATATGAAATTCACTCACATTGTTATTATAAAATGTATTTATATCATAACAAAACTTTAATATATCACTGAAAGTGTTTATATGAAAATGTACAAGATATCGTGGGTGGACGTTATCGTGATTGCTGCCGATGCCACGTAAGGCGACATTACGCATGCGTCCGATACACGCTGACAAGACACGTCATGCTATAATTTGCGAGCTGTCACGCTTTATAAAAATTACATATTAATGGAAGAGAGAAAGAAAGGAGAATATTAAGTGTGTCATATGGTTGATGAATACATAATAAAAACATTTTCTTTATAAAGTATATAAACATAATAAACAAGTTATTTATTTACATATTTAATATTTCTAAAATATCCTTTTGGAAAGAAAGAATAGAATTCAGTTCGGTGCTATACACATTTGTGCGAACAACATAGAGTTATAAATGGGTGCGTTCAGACAACTCAACGGTTGAGAGATCATCACTTATGATAGGACTATTCTTCAAAATCTGCGGCGGTTCCAAAAGTATGATCCAATCAGAAGTGATTATCTCTCAACCGTTGTGCAACTGTTGAGTTGTCTGAACGCATCCAATAATTCAAAGCTTATTCTATCTCAGTTTTACATTTAGTAAAACATAAGATGCAGATGTTTCGTAGCATTTGTAGTGCTACTTGATCATAGCCGGAAGTTTACACTTGTTCAATCACAGCTAGAGTGCAGATTAGTGCAGACTAAAAAGAACAAAGCTTATGATATTTATTATAAGCGTATTTTTTTTATAAAAATACTACAGACTAACGTCAGCATATGAGCGCGCCTTATTAGGCATTTTGGCCAAAATACTTCATTCTTTTGTATCATAGCAGAGCAGAGAGAAAACTGAGAGCGGCCAAGCCCAGGTTGGTTAGGTTAGGTTAGTGTTAGGGTTCACATTTCGATCAGTTAAGTTCACATCCTAATCGGATAGGATAGGGATAGGTTAGGTTAGGTTAAGTTCATATCTTGGCCAGGTAGATTCGCATTTTGACCGGTTAGATTAGAGGTTCACATCTTGATCAATCCTGACCTAATCGATCGAAATGTGAACCTGCACGGTCAATATGCGAACCTAACCTAACCGTTCAAAATGTGAACCTTAATCAGTCAGCATATGAACCTGTCCAGTCACTATGTGAATCTGAACCGACTGAGATATGAACCTATTCGATCAGGATGTGAATTCAATCTGTCAGGATATGAACAGAATGGAACCGCGCACGCTGTGGACATAGCGCGGAACAGAACCATGTCCACGTTTGGACAATAACGCCCGTACCGACAAGTCGCTCGCGGACATGGCTGTAGGTGTCAATGTGCACCACCCATTGACATAGCGCTGGTTTACAGGACGGAAAAGCTTTTACAGTTTTTCATACGACCCCTTTGACTATATAGTCAAAGTATGACCCTGGCTGTTCTCAGTTTTCTCTCCGGTTACAGAGAAATTTTATTTACATAATAATAATGTCTCTTATAATATTATACATATACAAGATGTTCTGCAATTGCCGTATTTTTGTGTAAGTTTAATAAATTCTTGATGTCAGTCAGAGTTTCTGAATTATAAACACATTTAAAGTTAATGAATCAGATCCCATAAAGTTCGCGCGCTCAGATTCAGACGCATTCGCTATGTAGAAATTATAAAATACTATTGTTTTTTAGTGCATCAGAGGAATAAGCATTTTTTGTACAAATATATTTTGAATTTTAAAAAGTCTAATTTATCACATTGTTAGTTTTGAAATTTTTCTTATTGCTAAATATATTCAATATATCATCATCCGAGGGGAGTAGAATGTTCTATATATAATCCATATCATATTTTTCGGAGAAAAAACAAAAAACATTCTAGCCTTTAACCGGTCCGCTGAGCCATATTTGCACCAAACCAAAATTTATTAACATTTTAGTCTTCGGATGATATTTTTTTTCTTTTTTCATTCTTCTGTCTGTCACTTTTTCAAGAACTCGGAAATAACAAAAATACCTAGTATAGAAATAATTATATATGAAAGAGTTTAAGATAAGCGTTTTAATTTATAAATACACGTATAATTATGTATATCACGAAGCATGAGATACGAAAAAAAATATATTTAAATAAATATATAAAATATTAAATATAAAAAATATTTTTTAAAAACTAAAGGAGATATAGAGAGAGATGCGTATGAATAATATGTATAATTCAGTGCCTTAGACAGAAGCGTAAATAACTTTATACAGTAAGTGAAATTGTACCGATAATGCTTTAATAATACTTTAGCAGTGAAGGTGCTACTTATTCACATGTGAAGGTATGCTACTGCCTGTATGTGTGTGTGTGTATATATATATATATAAATAAACAAATATATATTTATATATTCATACTACTAAAAATGTCAAAACGAGAGATTGCGTATGTATTTTTATTTTTAATATAATAATGATAATAATATGATAAAATAATGATAATACTATTAAAAATAATAACATAATAATAATACAATAATAGATAATATTCAACATATTGTATGCTTTCATCCACAGAGCACGCTAAGGTAGCATAACATGTACACATGGTTGCTTTACAAAATTAATAACAATGTTTCTGATGCAATATTGCCAATCGGTAACGTTTTTTTCTTTTTGTGTTTGTTAAAATGCCGTTTGATAATATTTGTTTTAGGCTTTTTTTCAAATCTCCTATTTGTTCTCTTTTTGTTACGCGCGTGCGCTCATTCTCTCATATTTCTGTCTAAATAACTAATTCTTTCAGTTAATCGATGTCTTTGGTACATTAACATCGGACAGCAAGCTATGGATGTTTGGTATATATTGGACGGAGATACCCACCGAGTTATAAAATGCGCGTAAAAAATGCTGAAATCACATTGCACAAAGAAAATCACTTCTACAAGATCATTACACACAGAAAGTATCACGAAATAAAGAGATACTTTGTGGGAAAAATACATAAAAATTTCGAAACTGATATTGTTTGACGAAATAAGAAATTAATAATAGTTTTACAATCCCTGATAACGACTATTATTAGCTCACTGATTATTTAATTATGACTAACATAGATGTTAATTTGGTGAGTAATATTACATATTACTATTGCAGATTAAGCATAACAACATTTCGAGAACTAGAGATTACATTTTTTTTATTCAACATTTTTAGCAGATTTGTGGAGTTTATAAGCTAAAATTCTTACTGCAACACATAAATTTTTAGTGAAAAGAGCAATTTGTGGGACACTATCAGGAAAAATGTGTACATGTGTGTGTGTGTATACACACACATGTTGTTTCTTTTTTTATAAGATTTTTTGTAGCTGAAATATTGTGGTTTTATAGGAATAAGAAAATTGTTTTCACTTTTAAATTTATGTAGTATTAAAAATGTTTAATACTTTCAGGTAGCGCGGGAATATATTCTTTGTCGAAACACACAGAGATACTGTGACATATCATTGTGTAGTGATAGTTTTTGTTCAATAATTATAAATGTGAACTTCTTCTCTTAATTACGTAATTCAAATAATGCTCGCTTAAAGTACATTGCAATATAATTGCCGGTAATACAAGAAAAGCGATGATTTTTTGCATTGTTTAAAAGAAACATGACACTTTAGTGTCGTTATTTTTTTATATTTGTTGTGTGTGTGTATATGTATAAGTTCTTTGCGCAAAATATAATACAATGTAAAAAGTTGCGCTGTCGGATGTACTAAGATGTTGTCACTGGTACAACACTTGACGGTCACACACACCAAGTTTGCTTTTTCAAAGCTGATTATCATAATGTTCTGTGTTATATGACGATAATTTACATAATAAATTATAATAAGGCTCTTGTTTGGCCAAGTCAGGAAACAAACACTAGATTAAAAAACCATATCAACTAACCATCGAGTGACATAAAAGAAACACAATGTTTGCTTTTTTCTTTTTTCATTCTGTTGCCTTCCTAATTTCTTTTACATTTTCGCATTCTGTTTCCGATTTCTAGAAGTTAACATTTAAAGGCGCGCGAAAGAAGTTTTGCAATATTAAAACTATTGTACATATAAACTTCCGAAAGCAAATGTGCGCATGCTAAAATTGAAATATTAACTACAAAGTGATTATTCAAGTTTTTAGATACACTGATGTGTACGTAAAAAAAATATCTTATTTCAAAAATATTTTTACGACTCAAGTTCAAACGCTTGAACTAAGAACATACAAAGGTTTTCTTTTTTTGTGTCATCCGATGGTTTGTCTGACACATATACACATACCAAGTTTGGATGTGACACACATGTGGCATGCAGAATTACGCATTCCAATCTCAACATTCATTTCAATATTGCGTATTTCATACACATGTCTTCTTTTCAAACATACAAGTTCTTAAAGTAAACAGTTTTATTGACACACACTCCGTAATAAGAATTTCTAAAATAGTAACAAATATATATATATATATATAGTTATAATAATTAATTATATATTAATGAAAAAAATAGTAGTAATAATAAATTAGGAACCACGTACAGTATAAAATGTGGGAAATTAAATTAGAATACATTTTGTTACTGAGACTATTTATAAATTATAAGATACTATATATATTTTTGAGTAGTTCTTATTTGTTATTTCGTGCGCAATCTCTCTCTTTCTCTTTCTCTCTCTCTCTCTCTCTTTCTTTTTCTTTCTCTCTCTTTATCTATCTAATTATCTTTCTCCGTATTGAGTAAAAATTTTGAACAATTTGAAGAAAGCCGTTTATCGTTATTAATATTATTATTATTATTATTAATTTATTACTATCATTATTATTATTATTAATTAATTAATTTATTATTATTACTAAATAAATGTTTCTCGAAACATCGAGACAGAAAAATAATTAGTACGAAAAAAAAATAGTGTGACACAAAACATTTTGGAAGTTTTACCTTTTTTGACCAAAAAGGATTTCTGTTTCTCTTATAAATACACAAATTACTATTAAATCATGTAATGTTTTCAGCATTTTTTTCTGTCACCTTTTTGTGTATTTTTATAACAAATTACATAATTATAAAAATATGTATTTGAAACTTTTATTGCAGCACATTGTGGTATTATAATGATACAGAGGTGACAGAATATGTGCAACGTAGTACAACGCGGTTAGATGAAAATATTGCTTTTTTACAATCAATGTTGCAGCAAAAATTAAAGTGTTTTTAATGTAGTATAAATTTATTATTTACAAGAAGCTGAGGCAAAATGACAAACAAGAGGCCCAGCCTCATACGCACATGATGTAGCACAAAGGTAGCTTCTTCCAAATCATATTAATTTCATCCTATCGCGTTGTTAACATGTAGCCTTTATGGTGTTACACACATACACACACACACACATACGCGCACATACATTAATCAGTTAACCATATAACCTAAAATTTAAAAAGCTTTAAATGAAAAAGTGATGTGTGAGGACAATTATAAATTAATCTTGCAGTATTGTGCATATAATTAGAAATAATTCAAATATTTTATTCAAATAAATAAATAAGTAATGGAAACGATGCATGATTGATATAAATTGGAATTAAAGCGCAATAGTATTTTTTCTTGTTTAATTGACAAACAATCAACAATATGACGGTATGTTGTAGCTTTGTTTGATGTGGACAGGACACGTATTGACAAAAAATAATTATTGTTGGGCTTATTATCTTGCTATATGATATATATATGTACATGTATATATCATTCAACAATTCCACTTTAAATGTGAAGACAGAAACAAAAATGTTAGAAAAATTTTTAATTTTCTGTCATACACAGCAAATAAAGTGAATAATCTCGTGTAATAACATTTTTTCATAAAAAAAAAAAAATTATATAATCTATGCTTACAAGGTCAATTTGAATTTATTATATTGTTTTAGTGTGTATTTGTTGTTCTATTCTCTAATAGTATTTTATATTTTTCATATCTTCTATCGCTCAATTTTTTACAGATATGGAACTAAACATTGTTTCACTATAAGTACGTCATTGTGTGCCTAAGATTTATTGTAAAGGATACTTGTTATATGGACAAAGCGAGTTGAGAAAATATTTTGTCAATACATAACAGAGTACAACGCCGGATGGCGATCTGACGTCAATAAATTTTCTAACATGTTAGTAACTGCTAAATAGATAGCATTTCTATTGTTTAGTGGCAAAAAACATACGTGTTCAGAGAACTATTGCTTTCTGGTAAGACGTCGGATTTAATCTAGATTTATCGTATATATATCTCTCACACATATTTTTATATATATATATATGTATTTTATATTTATATACATATATATATATATATAAGACATATGGTCTATCAACTCCTTGATACTAATGGTACGGTTAATCGCGTTCCGCTTTAACTTTTTCTGGAAGAATCTAATAGATATACAAAGCAATCTAATAAAAGTTGCAATATATTAAACTTCCGCGAGAAACATGAGGCGCGTGATGAACTTACATTAGTGATACACATATTTGCAAAAGAAAAATCGAATCGAAGTTTTTGACAAATGATAAATATGTAAATTAAATACAAACAGCACGTACCAAGCATCAAAGATTTTGATATCTTGTCTATTATTTTTTTCCGACTGTTAATTTTTTGTGTCGTTTTTTTTTTTTATGAAGATCGCTCACTAGGCGTGTCAGCGTCCCGCGCTTGTAAACACGATTAGCGATTTGGACGACGCAGATTTTAGGGAAATTTAAGATTTATAAATAGATAAATGTTCTATTTGATCTCTCAAGAGATCTCCAGTGTACCTCTAGCTTTCTTACGAACGAGAGTAAAAAGGCACTACTTTTGCAACTCATACATCTATTTTTTTCTTAATATAATGGTGATACAGTAACATTCGCATAAAGACAATATTCGATGGATACAAACCTGTCAGTTCTCAAAAACAAAAATTGAAGAACATAAATAAAAAAAAAAGATTTTATAAACACACCACACATTCTTCGTGAGAGGAGTTCTTCGTTTTTAAACTGTTGACATTTGCTCCAAAGATGGTCCATCGAGGTACTCGTTAGAAAGATAATCGACAAGCATCAAAACGTACCTTTGATCAAAAGACTCAACAAGTGTAATAGTTCGGGAATGTCTCAATGTACGATAAAGCGATTGAAAGGACGCTATCGCATCGGTACGTGCCACTATAGATCGGAAAGTATCAAGGTACTTGACTTCGTTTATCTCAGTACCGCTCGTTATTACGATCATGACAAATCTATTCGCCGAATCGAATTAGTTGAATAATCAACAAGTTTTCGTTACTTAAGACTGTGTTCTTTGTTATCTCCAAGTATCTCGACGTGTACTTTCGGTAGATTAATTGACGATCTTTTTTACATTTTGCATTGCCAATTGTGAATCGTTACGACGACGCATCACACATTTATTTATGTAGTTCGCTATTGACTAAAATGTTTGCTCTCGCTGATAGAAGCGTCCGTCTTCATTGATTCTGCTTCCGGACAATTCCAGGTAGGCATTCTCGTCTGCTCTATCGTTGCCTACGAAAAAATATTCAAACATTATGTACGAATATTTCTCTTAATTTGTTGTTTTACTTTAGACACGCGTCTCGATAGTCGTATTTAAATTTATCTTCTTTTTTTTCTTACCGAACTGTTAGGGTTCTTGGCCATGAAAATCATAAGAGAACGGCTGCGGTTGCTAAACGGCCTCAGTTCGGCCGAATCACGGCCAGGACCATCTACCGTGTCAACGCAGTTACTGCTGTAGTAACAAAAAAAAAAAAGGAAGACCAATTGTAATAAACGCATTTGTAAATTTCATCAAAAAGTTCGTACTGTGAATAAAATATAACAAATATAATAATATAGCAACTATCAATTACCTCGAGCGTAATTCTTTCTGCTTTCGCTTAAAATGGATGTAAACCGCTATACAAATAATAACGACGAGAAATACTGCTATTGTGGCACCACCGGCGATACTAGCTGTCTCTAGCAGTACTTGTTGCCGCGAGTCTGTTGAAAAGAAACAAGTGCCATTTTTATTTTGTATCCGTTATTTTCATTGTCTCGCGAAAAAGATACGCGAATGTGTCTAGTAGATGTACTACTTACGTATATAGGAACCATCCAAATCTTTAAATTCACATCTCTGTCCGATGTATCCGTTGGCGCATCTATATAGAATGCAAAATTATCACAAGTTAACTTAATAGCAATCTCTCTCTCGATTATTACAATATATGTCACAAACAAAAATTATTTTAATTTCTCGATTTTATGCTGGCATTTCTCGCGACGTTATAATTCGATAATTTTAATTGACACTGCCGTTTCACACTTTTTAACGGGGAGATGAGAATTAAGAAATTCTTTGTAAAAATTTTTGCTACGTACGACATTTTACTAGTTCTTTGCGCCAAAATGCGAAACCGTTGAACAATTTAAAGATGTGACAGAAAGGAGACAAAGCGACTCTACTCGATCTAAGCGGCATATCGCGGTCGACAAAGCAAATACCGTGGGAAATGATAAGGTTGAGCGAACACGCGATGTGCTTCTCTCTCTTCAATTACTTCAGTGTTAATCCAATCACCTTTTTGTTTCGCACAAAAAAATATTCATACACAGTAAAAAAGAAAATGTTAATTTTAATTTGAGTGGACCTTTTGGGACATGTAAAAAATATGAAAGTAACTCATTCGTCATGTGTTATACTTTATTGACAAACTAGTTATGTTAAATACTTGACATTTTACATTTATATTTGTTATTTTGACTTTATTAAATAATTAAAAACTACATAGAAGAAATAGTTAAAATAACTCGTAAGAAATGTACTTCCAAAAGAACGTGATTATTCTTACATATATTTATATTCTTATTAATTATTTTGTTATTTTATTTTTACGTTACACTCAAAGTCAAAATAAAAAATATAAATGTGTCGTTTAACTGACATTTAGTAGTTTGTCAATAAATAACACATAAATGAGTTACTTTCACATTTTTGAATTGATTTCCTGTCCCAGGAGGTGTATTCAAGTTAAAATCAACATTTTCGTTTTTTTTTTGTGTATTGTTTGAATTCGCATCTTTCATCCTGACAAATCTCACCCCGACAAATACATTAAGTCAAACATTTATCTGACTTGGAAAAAGAACAAAAAAGAAAACCAATAAAGAAGGAAGGAATCGATAGAAAAGAGAAAACTGACAGATTTTTTGAGCACAGACCGATACGGAATTTTGACGTACGTGACCAGATTGAATAGTCAAAGATTAACGTCGAGACGTTAAACGAATTAAGGTACCCGTCGTCTTTCTTGGCGGCTTTTTCACATATAATTGTTGCGATATTCGTGTCGCATACCGTCTCGACGGTCTGAGAATCACAATAGTCATTCCGTGCGCGCTTCTGCATATGTTAAAATATGTGATTTAAAGATTCCGACTATATTTATTGCAGTGAAACTCTGCGGAAAAATGTTCTAGGAAAATGTTCCGGAAAAAAATTTCACAGGTAAGGCAAACTAACGTTACTGACTGTAATGTTGCGACGCAACGTGCAGAAAAAGATGATGGAAAAAAAAAAATCGCACACACATTGCATACTTACAAACAATTGTACAAGAGAGAGTCGACGATTTTCACGGTGAAACATGTGGCACCGTTCAAACAATACCACTCCGCGTAATCCGGTGGACATGTGTACATGTGGAATGTTATATTCGGCCGATCCGTTGACGTTGGCGGCCTTGGTTTTGGTGTTGAGCGCGACGAGCAGGCTTCTATATTGACAAATATACAGAAAACACAAATTAAATTGAATGTTGTACGTATTAACACACATCATATGATGTCTTTGCTCTCGCTAAATTGAGAATGAATAAACACGAGAAGAAAGACTTCTGCTGCAATTATCTACGCAAGGAGAGATCCGTTCTCACTATCTTTTTCTACGACTGAGGGGCGAATTACAAACATAAAGAAACATCCGCGTCACATTTTTAACACACACATACACACACTGCACATTTCTTTTACATAGCATTTAAGCGTATAATTCTAAACTAAAATCTTGCAATAAAAACTCTGGAATTCGATTTTTTTTTTTTTTATTACTTAGAAGATAGTTAAAAATGTTTACTTCAAAGCGACGCGCCGTTTAACATAACATCGCGCGGCGTTATTCTTACACTGTGTGTTATCACAAATAAATGTTTTCATATCCATATATTATATCCATGTCATTTCTAGACAATGTAACAAATTGTTGTTTTAGACTTCTTTTTCTAGACGTAAAACCAACTACTACTAATGATGAAACGTTTATTCTCATTATTGACACAAAACAGCAAGAAATGACTGGGATGAATAGGCGCTTTAGGAATTTTGTCGGCTTTTCCAGGCTCGTTGAACACAATGGATGGGTCACGTAGTAGTTTTCTTCTCGCTTTTTTACTCAGGCCCTCGTCTTTTCTCGAATACGTAGTTATATACGCCGCGTCGGGTGGCGGCGACCACCCTGACGAGAAACGACGAGAGGGCGGGAAGGCGTGCATCTCGCAGGCGCGAGACTGTACACAAAGCTGCAAAGTACGGCAGAGGCGGCAAAAGGTTGCATCTGTCCCGCGCGTGCCTACTGTCTGTCACCTGTTGTAATTTTACAATCTGCCGTTTCTCCGCGTCTTCTGAGCAACGTTCGCGCTCTGTTCTTCTAATCTACTCGGCAGGCGTAGTGTACTTTACCTTTCTTATCTCTTCACCTTATCGATATCTTTTTTTTTTTTTTTTTTAATACATATATGTGTTTACAATGTATGTATATGTGGCAAAATGAATCTTTCGCACACATTTCAAATGCACGTATCTCAGTGGTGAATGATCTTTACATAGGAAGTGTGTGGACGACACGAGTCTATTATCTCGACGGTTCATGTTGAGAGAAGGTAAAACGTGAACGTGTGTGTAATTGTCGTCTAGCATGAGCCGCGTATAAAATAAGCGCTTTGTCGCGAGAATTTCACTTGACACGACGACTGCATTTCGTATGATACTTTTTGTTGTCAAAGAAAGAAAAAAAATGTACAAGATTCTAACACAATGAGCGTAATAAGTAGGAACGAAAACGACACGGATGACCGAATCACCGTTTATAACAAAAAACCAAAAACAAGAAAGAAAAAAAAAAAAACAATGATTTATCCTTGATTGCGGTTCTTTTCTCTCTCTCTCTCTTTAAGTATATATAATAATATTAAATATTATAATACAAAGATATATAAAAGTTGTGTTATTTTCTTTTTAAAGTGTTGCAACATGTACTTATGTAAGTACAATAAATGTAAGTATATGTAATACCAACCTGCTACACCCAAGAAGGTGTAGGAAAGAAGCAGTAGCGCGAAGTAGGGTGGAATTTTGCATCCTCTCGTTATAGCAGTGGCGATCGAAGGGTTGGTAATGGTAGTAGCGGTATTAGTCGCTGTAGCGGGTGAAGTTCGTACAAGAGGATGGACAGTCGTTGTCTCGGTTCGATGGATTTCGACGTGGTCAATGTCGACTCGAGCGTTAACGTCGCTGCTGCTCCTGCAGGACCGTCCATCGTAAAGTCGCTGACGAAGACAAGGATGGAAACGTTCGAGACACGTTTCGCTGTCATTGTTGTCGTCGTTGTTCTCATTGACGTCGTCATCACAAACGTCGTTGCTGTTTCTGCCGTCATCGGTGTCCCTTCGATACCGTCGACGAGACGACAGATGATGATGACTACGATGGCGATGAAGATGGTGAAGATGAGGCGATGAGGAATAGTAAATGTTGGTAAGACTTTTGTCGTCACAGCAGACTTCACTCGTCGCCGCTGGTGAGCTAATCTTTTCGAGTTCTATGCCTCCCACCTCATATTCACTGTCGTTAATTTCTCTTTCTTGCGTTTCTTCGGCGATCCGGACTCCGCCACCTGGGCCCGAACTCCGGCGCACGTGCCGCCGCTTCCCTGAAACCAGATACCCGGCCGGTCGTTTATAGTGTGTTTTATCTTGGGTGAAGACTACGAGATCTCTACCGAGCAAAGCACCGGGCCTACCAGGCAGAAACCACTAATGTCAGTCAGCCAGGCAAGGATGGCTGGTCGGAGAGAACGGCCGCTATGCTGTAGGACATCCGGCCGGATTTCATTTTCAATATATTATACATAAATATATATAAAGCGACGCTCTTTTCGATCTTTCCGATCGCTCGCTGCGTCGTTCTTACAGACGGAAGGGAGGGAGGGCGTTTATATTTTTTTCACATGTAAAGTTGTATCAACAATGACTTTTAAAAATGTCTTAACAAAAGTACAACTTCTTACGTGTGCATTAACGTCTCTGTATGTATCATTCTTATCTTCCAAGAGAGACGAAGAGAACAAAAAAAAAAAAAAAAACAGAAAAGAACATCAATCACATCTTTCAATTATTTTCACTACATTATTACGAGTAAAATCTTGTGTGCATGTACAGAATTGTTTCCAAATCACTTAATCAAATTTGTTTTAATAGCAAACTCGAAGTAATTGCTGTCGTAAACGCAGCAGATAGTGAGTTTTATTTTTATGATTTTTATTCGAAAACCCACAAAAACTAAAGTTTGATTAACATGTTACGCGATAATAATTCTTTCGCGCTTTTCCTTCCTTTTCTAACGCGTTTTTTTCTGTCTATAATAATCAATAATATAATATTGTTATATTGTATATAAAAGTCGAACCCTTGATTCTTCGTTTCTTTTCGTGCAAAAAAAAGATCGGCAATTTTACTTAAATAATCATTTATTAATAGTTAACTATATATATGTTAACTATATATATATACATACATACATACATATATATATATATATATATATATATAGTTCACACGAACACATATATATGTGTTCACACAGTTTGTTAATAAAAAGTTCTAATTTTAGTTTTTCTTTATAATATCTTGATGTTCTTCGCGAACCGAGTCTAGACGTAACAATATACGAGAATTAGGAAGCTAAGCAATGCCAATACTTGCGGCAACGCGCACCTTTTCTTGCGAGAAATCTTATCGCTCGTCATGATTCTCTCGTGATTCATACGCGCTTTTAATTTATCCGACTGGCGATACGGACTGTGTAGAAATCACCGGTGTCGACACTTTTCACATGTCCTTCGAGACCCGATACCAGATCGAGAGCGATCGCGAGACGTCCTGACACACACCGGATACATTACAAATACGGTATCGAACTTCATTGAACTCCGCTAAAGTGAAAGAATTCCTCTCAGTAAAATTTACTTCTCCTCTCGTGTTGACATCGAGTAAATCAGTCGCGAACTTTTTGAACTTTTTTCGCGTTGATATAAATAAGTGTGTAATTCAATCTGTTTATATCTTGTACGATTTTAAACAATATATGGGAGAAAATAAATATTCGTATATAAAGTTCTCGTATTGTCCAACTAACGAAGAAATAAGAGCCAAATGCTGGATGATACGTGCGCGAAATATATATTTTTTTAGAAAATATAGTAATTCGTATTGAATTCGATTCAAAAATTCAGCTCGGACACTTGGATTTGGACTTTGTATACATAAACGACCCCTTTTACCCTTCTATAAAATTAAAAAAAACCATATATGAAACATATACGAAAATAATACATAAGAAAAACCTAATTAATCTCATCACACACACACACACACACACACACACATGTCGCGGTGTTGTAATAAATTTAATGTGTGTGTTATAACGGATTGCAAAGGGGATGGTGGAAGAAGAGAAGCGAACTTGCCGCGTGCCGGCCGAGACACGGTCGCCTCGTAAGTGAACGTTGCGAAAAGCAGGTAATGGCGTTGAAGTGCGTTCGGCAGCTGCTCGCTATGAATACCGTCATGAATACTCGACGTGGACGAGGTGGACATGTGTGATCCCGTTCGTCTCCTTTAGACTCGTCGTATGCCCCGCCTATAAGTGCTCCAAGTTCTCTATCGAGTATAGGAAAGATACGTCCTGCTCTAGTCCAGCGTATTATATTATCGAGAGCACGTTGCTTTTTTTATCCGTGTAGCATCGATCAGTTCCCCTTTTTATTCATTTCTCGTCTCTGTATTCGTTTCGTTTACCCTTCTTTAACAGAATGAGAATAAGAACGAAAGAAAGAGAAAGAGAAAGAGAAAGAGAGAGAGAGAAAGAGAGAGAGAGAGAGAGAGAGAGAGAGAGAGAGAGAGAAAGTTAGTGTCTTCGAGGGCTTTTGAAAATGTCATTTTGTTTACACACACTTCAGAATTATGATGTTTGTCAAACTTATAGAAATCGAAAGCTAAGTAGAAGCGGAAAAATTATCTCCCTAAATATCTTGTTTTATCGGAAACATTATCTTTTTTAATTCTTGTAAAAAAGAAAAGTGACAATCAGTATTTATCACGATGATTTGCCACGGATCCATTGGCCACCTGACAGAACAGAACGCGTGTTTGATATCTTCGCGCGCGTCTCCCACTCTCTCATTTCTAGTTCACTTTTTTTTAGAAGATTTATTCTCGCGATCGTGCAGAAATCTCACGCTTTCGAAGAGACTCGCGCTTAGATTTTATAAACTTCGTAAAGATAGACAGAGTATATAATATATATTACAAATTTTTATACACACGGGCAAGAGCAACAGGATTGTTCTTTTTGCGTCAACGTAACATATTCGAAGTTATGAATTTCCGTGTTTAGACGAGACGCAGCTGGTAGCGGCAGACCGGTCTCGCTAGTATTGGAGACCCTTCTGTTCGGAAAATTTCCGCTCTCCCCTTCTTTCTTCTTCATCTGTCAGTAGCTGCAGCTTTCAAAGGACACGTGACTAAGCACGCCCAAGATTTCACGTACACATGCACGCGTAAAGGTTTTGGATATATGCATACATATATGTATAAAAACTTTATGTGATTTATATAATTATCTATATAATTAACTATTTAACTATATATATAATTTACACACGCATATAACAGCTCTATCATGTTTAAGAGATATATATACTCGATACAGTGATTTGATAACACCGACGAGATTAAGAGCGAAATGGAAAGGGGGAGAGAAGAAAAAAAAAACGTCACACACTATCTCTCAATTATCCTCACCAAACAAAACATTATTATACTTGTATCTAAAAATGTTATCATTACAAGATTTTGATGTATTGTTGTTGTTTTATAATTAATTATCTCTCTTGATAGTTAAGGAATGGTTTAATAAGCTAGGCAAAGACAAGAGGGAAAGAATTGAAAATATAATTATTTAGGGTACTAGTGAGGCTATGGAAAGAAAAAGAAAAAAGACTTAGAGAGAAAAAGAAGGTAGAAAAAGAAAAAGAAAATAAAATAAACTCTAGTCAGGATGTGGGAGAGGAGGAGGAAAGAGAGATAGATTAACTATTTAAAAGAATGAAAATAGGAAACGTATAAAGGGTATAAAAGAAACTAATTTAAACTAAACTAAGATAAGATCATTTAAGATAAATAAGTTAAAACAGTGTAATATAAGATGGTGTAGTAGAGATATATACGTGTGCATATGTAATATATGAAATATGTGAGATAAGATTGTATGCTTGCGTAAATGTAAGATAGTGAGAATTAAATTAAAACCAAACTTTGCGATATTTTGTGATGTTTTGTATATTTTATAGTGTGTATTTTATAGTGTAGGAAAGGTATAAGAAAGAGAGAAGAGATTAGATAGAGCAGGTAGAATCAGATCAGTAAGAATAATAGATATAGCAACGTGCACGAAACACGTGATATGAAATATGATAAGATAGGATAAGAGACAAAAGATATGTTGTAAGAAAGATGTAACCACAAGTTCCCTTCTTGGCCGCAAGGCTGAAGTATCAATAAATAAATTAATTATCTCTCTCGCGTTATATCTCTCCCGTTATCGAGCTTGCATTCAGATTTCGCGGAATTTCAGAATACGTTTACAAAAATGCGTTAGAAATATATGTGTGCGTATCTATAAACGTAAAAATTAACGCTTGTTAGAAAAAAATAAATAATAATAATAATAATTTACGACCATTTGTGACCCGAGACTGCGAACTCTCGTACACAAGCGTGTCGGCGAGATACGTCGAGAAGCGTGATCAATTAGAATATAACCTAAATTCCAGACGATTTGCGATTCGAGTTAAGAATTATTATTTCACCGAGTCGAAACAGCAAGAAACTTCAACCTTAAGATGCGACACTGTCGGCAGGGAAATGGCCAATTATTAGGAAGAACGTGGGTTGTAGTTACAGTCGCGCTAGCCTCTAGGGCTAACGTGCGCGCGTTTCGTCTCGCTAAAAATCACCTACTTCTTCTGGCAATCATGCCGGTAATAGAAAGAACGTTTTCTCTTTGAAGAAAAAAACACTCCTAACATAATATCGCGCAAGTTAGGTGCGCGGTTTTTGTTTTTTTTTTTTTTTATTTATTTTACGTAAAGGTACTTATCGTTTCAGCTATACTGAATTATCGCGACAGAGAAATAGCGGATTTTTGTCGTTCTCGATTTATAATATGAATCAATTTTTACACACGTCGCCTTTCGAAAACGTAATTGATTGTCGGCGGTCGAGTCCGCTGGCAATCTTTCTATTTCGCTATATATACATATAACGTAGTTTTGTAATTTTTATAGTTTTTGATAGCAAACATGTTTGTATTGCATTCAATAAAATGCAACGAAAACTCAAAGAAAGCTACTAAATTAGTGGAAATGTATTTAGCGATGTTATTCATGCTCACGCAATTGCGCCAAAGTTGGTCACTATGTAGTTAATTACTTCCGGATTTCACTGTATTCTCACGCAAATGTTTTTACGTATCGGCACACACTGTTGTAAATCTGAAAATGAAGAGCGTGCTATTCGAATCAGACAAAAACTTGAAAAGCTTTACACTCGCAAAACTATTGCTAATCACTCTGTGTGTGTCACAAAAATAGTAATACAAAAGATGTTAATGTTAAAATATACGTTTAATCACATATGTATGTTTAAAATTCCAAAACTTTTTTCTATATATAATTGTTAATCGTCATCTTTATCAAATTACGTAGAATTGTTAGTTGTATCATTCAGTGCTTTATCTTATTTGTTCATATTTTATAAAAAAAAATGTTTACTTCGATAAGATACTCGACTATGTAAACCTGCAGCAAGGCGTATTGCGCTGTGTTTAAAAGCTATCATACAAAATGACACGTTAATGCTATCATAGAGTGACTTAGTATATATTTTTTTACTTTTAGAAATCAAAGTCGTCGAAGAGGATGTGATTGTGTGAATAATATATTCATAAAATTAGCGTTGCCAGTATTTAAGTTTTTTTTTAACAACATTAAAACAAAATTCGCATGAGGTGAAATTTCATTCGTGATAAACCTTTAAGTATCAAAATCATGTGTATCCGTACTCGATTTTTCAAAAACGTTACTCGATTCACAGGTAAGGATATTTTTTTTTTTTTTTTTTCCACTCATTTCTCGCGCGCCGGTTTGCAGTTTACCGTAATATCTCGGTAGTTTCCCTCTTTTCTTTAAAATATATATATTTTTTGCCACACTGTAATAATATATTGTAATATGCAACATGGATCTGTGGAGCAGCCGACTTGACGCGATGAGCTACGCGAACTGAGTTAGCAGCCGGCACATGGCCGGTCCGCATCATGCTTTTCGATGCCGCAGATGGTTCCTCCTGTGCGCGATTATGGTTTTTTTTTTGTCATGTCGTGCCGCACGCGTGCTGGCGGCAATACACGTAGGTATACGCTTCTCGATCGCTTTTCGTTACACAAAGTTGATCAGTCTGCGAAAATGCTCCGCAGTGACATCACCGTCCTGTCATTTTACGTTCTGCAATGCGCAGCATGGCAGCGCTTCACCCTGCTGCCATTCGTCGGCTATCTTGACGTAACCCGTAATCGAGCGCTCTTGCCATATTGCAATTTTGTGAAATCGCGCGTAATGTTCCGTACGAATATATAAATTTATCGGAACAGAAAATATGGGATTTACCTCCGAGTTGTTTTAAATGCGGATATTATACGCAACAAATATATAATTTTTAAAGAGTAGCACGTACTTTTTCGACATGTTCGATATTACGCGACAAATATTCTCAAAGAAGTAGCACGTATATTTTTACGACAAAGTTGAACTTTAATTATTCATACTAGGGATGTGTGTGCTGAGTTAATTCGGGTCGCTAAGTCCACTCGGGACGCGATTAACACGCAAACCGCTAATCTAAGGGTTAAACCTCTCAAGACTATTCGATTTAGCATTCTATAAACATCTGGACTCACTGGGACGGAATTCTTTTTATCAACTATGAGAAATATTCTTGAAAATTCTCTTTTGAAGAGAAGCATGAACTTTTTAATCGCAACTACATGAAATTTTTCACTATCGGAATGCCAAGTCTCCCACACGCGAAAGAAGCTAAGAAATAGGTATATATTGTGAGAAAGATTTTTCACTTGTTCTCCGTAACTCGGCATAAATCGACGTAACCACAAATTAAGATTTGTCCGTTTCGAACTGAAAAGAAACTGTGCGCTCACCGTTACATAGCGGGACGTAAGAGAGACAAATAGTTGAAGAAGTAAGGGTCACAATAAGGGTAATTATAAAAAATTAAGTGTAAAAAAAAAATTAGCAAATATACAAAAAAGTGAAAGAATGAACAAGGTGCCGTTTCGGTTTCTTAAGGAAAAGAGTAAAGAGAAGCAGGCAGGGGGTGGTCTCTCGCCGGGTTCTACACCATAAAACACCTGGCTTTTCTACGTCTGTCTTTATGCTCTCGCCCTCGTATCGTCACGTGCCTTCCGATCTTTGTCGTGTCCCAAACTGGCCCCCTCCTGCGAGCTCTCTCTCTTTCTCGGCCTCACGTCGGTGTCAAAAAACCCCTTGGTTTGGCTTTATTTTGTATGCGCCGCAACGAATCCAATATCTATATATCCGACAGTGCCACCAGTCCATTAACGTTTCGTACCGAACCGAATCAAACGCGTGAACGATTTAACGTGTACCATCAGTGGTACCTGTGACACGAAAAATGTTAATTTGCTTGACAAAATAAGTACTACCGAGGAAAATCGGTCTTTCATCAAAACTGCCAATAAATTTCGCTCACTTTGCTACAAGTATTTAGCGTCTCTTAGGAGAAAAAAAGATCACAGAGATTATTGACGAAACAACCGTGACTAATTTTTCAAAACACGGTTGCACAATGCGTACCAAATGCATTTCTATGATCTCAAAAAACGAAGAAACAAGTAGAAACGGTTGAAAGTAGAAAACCCGAGTTTCACATAATCGGATTTACAAAATTAATTTTAAACTTCTTACCAGTCAAACCTCTTTATTGTGACTTTCCGTATTGTAGGTAGATATCTTCCCAATGCGAGCGAATTTTTAACGTGGATTTTTCTCCTCTCGTGCTGATCGTTCCACCACTTAAATTCCCATCCCTCGATGGCGCACGCGCGAAATAAAAAATAATCTCGTGACATGTTTCAATGCGCTTTTGTGAGATTTATCGCGTAGAGTGGGGAACGGGAGGAGAAAGTTACAATATGGAGAAAATTCGATTCCGACGAAAATGACAATAGAGAGATTCGACTGTGATATTGAAGACAAATTTATATATGTTCCTTGATTAAAAATCTCGCTAATTCCTGCGAGCGATAACATATAGTCATGAAGTGTGTAAATATTTCTGAAAGCGATGGGACGCGCGATTCAAACTGTCACAACTCGAAGTAACTTTATATGCGAGAAGACATTCTTGTGTGTAACAGACTGTACATACACAACAATTCGTGTACTATTTACTATCGGGGACGCACAGCTTCAGACTGCGTGTAAAATTTCAGACGATCGTTCGCGCACACACATGTAACACTATAGTCAACTAGTCAATGTTCTCGTTTACGTTTCTCCCTTCCTATTGTCTCACGGTGATTGAAAATGTCGACTTAACTCACAACATTTTGAAAGGAAAATACGTACACATAATTTATTACGCTTTTGATACTTTTAAATGATTTAAATTGTTTTGAAATAAAATATTTTATACACAGATATAAGAGTAAATTTATATAATATGTATATATAAAGCTATTTGTAAGTATATTTGAGTATTAAAAAATAAACTCGAGTATTTCGATATAAAAAATCTAGAATATCTTTTTAAAATCGTTTGAACTATTAAAAAAATCAAGTTTGTACATCAGTTGCTTTATTTAGTCGAGAGTCAAACAGCGATTCAAAGTTTTTTCATTTCTAATCATTTTAATTATGTATATATATATATATATATATACATATATATATATATATAACAGATTATGTGATATATATTACCAATTAATTTAAATAATCATTTGGGTCAATAAAAAAAATTAGTTGGCCAGTATAAAGCTATTTATTACCCGGAGCACTTAACACATTATATACAGTCACGTATTAATACATTTTTTGTATATTGATCGTAGTAGTCTGCGGGACACGTATTAATTTTTCGTATATTGTCGCTATTCTGTTATTTTTTTTTTTTTTTTTTTGAAGTTTTTTCCTTTACCGGCGCAGTGAAATTGCCAAAAATTAGCCGCACCACGTAAGTTGAAACACGCGAAGTAACGTGTATTTAAGCAATCGCTTGGGCTGTTTCAACTTGAAATTTATGAGATTTTATGAGTTTAAAAATCAAATTTCTAGCTAAGCTACAAAATTATAGTTGAAATAGTCCAAGCGAGATTAAATGCCCCCGGAGTTCAAACAGCTTAGCCATAAGTTTGGTTTTCGAATTCACAAAATCTCACACAAATACCAAGTTGAAATAGCTTATGCGATCGCTTAAAGTGTCCCGGGCGTAACACGTAAACAAACCAATAATTCGCGTAATGTGATAATCAAATAAATAAGCACGGTTTTTGACTTTTTAGCGCTTTGTTTTAATAAACGTTAAATGGATCGGTAAAATTGTCGCGATTGAGAAACGCAATTAATCTCACGTTCTAATTGTAAAACTTTCACTGACAATATGCGAGTTTCAACGAACCTGCCCGGCATTTCAAGCGCTTTACTTTATCTTCTCTCATGACAAATGTAAATCTTTTGCCCACATGATATTCTTAATTTTTTTTTTATTTATTTTTTTTTTTATGTTTTTCCTCTCCCTTTACATCTAATGTCTATATTTTTAACGGATGTTCGAGAAAGAAGAATGTTTAACATTCCGTGTTTGTCATTCGAATAGAAAAAACAAACGAGAATAATCGATATCACGGGAATAACGAGAACTTATCGTCACAAATTTTGTAAGAATTGTGCGAAACGACGGCCGATTTCTTCATACCTCTCGATAGCTATCCTCTGGATAAATTCCTCTGAGAATCAATAAGAGAACCAATTTTGGGAGATATCTTCTAGATAAAGTTATCGAAAACTTATTTAGAAGTGCAAAAATTGCATGCGAGTATGTTAGGATAATCGATGAGTCAAACCGCGGATATCACGAATATCCGGAGAGGTGATGAGAGTGGAAATAAAAAGTTATCGCGCGCTAGACAAGCTCTTAGCGGCATCGTCTAACGCACAGTCTTAGTCTTCTTATTCTGTCTACGTTGCTCGCCATACGTACGTACCTACATAAGTTTACATTTAACAGCGTGCCATGGATTGTAAGCTACAAGTAACACGCCTCCGGCCAGTTTCGTAATTTGCGATACTATTTAACGATGTGTTTCTAAGTGCTCTTTGAATTTATGATCACTTACGATCGATTTACCGAATGCAGTCATTGATAAAAAAAAAAAAAAATAAATAAATAAATAAATAAATAAATAAATTTAAAAAAATAAAATGATAAGCGTGGTCAAGTAATTTTGCAATATTTATTTATATACTTTTGTAATAATGCGACGCAATGTCATCAATGCTAATGAGTGCCATCACACTCGCGAGTGAAACAGCACCTGAGTAGATTATTTTATTACGTGATTGTTTTTCAAGAAATGATGATATATTTCAATTTTATATATAGGAAAAAAAAAAGCCAAACCCTTTTTTTTTTGTAATAATATATAGACACGTATCGTATATGTATATGAATAGATACAAAAAAATTATAATAGAGCGTGAGAAAGATTCCGCGTACGCGAAATTAGAAAACAAATCTCTTCGTTTCTCGTGTAGAAGCGAAAATACCGTATATCTCTTGCATTTCGTCTGGTCTCGAGCGGAAATAATGTTTGATGCGTCAAACTGTCGCGACACGACTATGCGCCTCACCGACAAAAATTCGCGGCTGGTGCGAATGCAGATGTGCAATAACTGTGTCTTGTACTAACCTGAAAGTCTGTCGATGTAACGTTGCATGCCCGTATTGGAGGATACGTATTGAAGCGCTGATCTAACAACTAGGATCCCATCGACGATCTGCATTTTCGTGTTTTTCTCCCGCTTTTTCTCGGATTCTCCGTACTGTTTCACTCTCTTTTCTAAACTTCTCTTTCTCTCTCACTCTCTTTCTGTTTTATCGTCTTCGTCTCTTAAGCGCGCACGAATCAGATGGAACGCACGTCGAAGCGAGATGGAGTGACTGGTGCCGCAGTAGGGGGGGAGTTGGGAGATGCGGGTTGACGCGGTTGTGTTCAGTCTAACCTAATCTTTCTCGTTCGTCTCCTTCTATTCCTATTATTCCACATGCATCTCCACCACCTCCTTTTTTCTTCCACCACCTCCACCTCCACCTCCACCACCTCCACCACCTCCTCCTCCACCACCACCTCCTCCTCCTCTTCTTCTTCTGTCACCGCCACCGCTGCTGTCGCTTCTTCCTCCTCCACCACCTCCTTCTTCTTCTTCCTCTTCTTCTTCTTCTCCTCCACCACCTCCACCAAGATTCACCACGTCCGCCGCCGTTGTCGCCACCACTTCCTTCTCCCCTCCTTTTTCTTCCACCACCTTCACCGTAAAGACACACACACAGAAAGATTAGCAACCGATTGCTTCAGTCTATGGCACACACGGGACTCTCCATTCTATATTCAGAGCAATCTCTTTCCACAGTTTCCAATTCCGATTTGCCTCGACGGTGAACTATAAGTCAGATCGTTGTTAACGTATTGCGCGTGATACGCGTATGTCGCGCTAGTGAAAACTCCGTTAACGAACGAGGAGAAATGAGCGGTCGCGGTCGCGCGCTCGCGCCGCGAGCGCGAGAGTGAGAAGAAGGCGCGGCGCGCCGTGTTCACCTAAGTTGAGCCGCTAGTCAACTACATATGTATGTAGTCAGACGGAGACAACGCGAGTCGGGTAGACGCGCCGACGGAAGCTGTCTGGCTCTTTCGCGCACTGTATTTGTGTATGTGTGTGTGTGGTGTCTATGTGTGTTTATATGTATATATATATATATATATATATATATATATATAACTCTGACACACGTTTACACATACATTCACTACGGCACGTGCACTCACTTGTCTCACTGACGTCTCGTTTTACCAATTATCAATATAAGTCCGCAGCGTTAAAGAGATCATGCAAACACGTACTGTTACTCCCGAATAGTGTGCCTGTCTCTGCGTAAGAACCTGCTTTTTTTCTTCCCTCTCTTTCTCTCGCTTTCCCTCTGTGTCACGTTGAGAGATACGTTGTAACCAATACGGATGTGTATTCACCCAGTTCTATTACTTCGATATCTATTCTCTCTCCTCACTTTGTATTACTTTAGCCGTTCGCAGCAATACTTTTCTCTCTTGCGCGCTTCCTGGAACTCGGGTGTGTGAACAACTTGGTTTCAAATAGACGAAACTATACACACACACTCGTACTACGCGTCCAGAGCACTGAGAGAGAACTGTATTCGCTCGATACCTCTTCTTGATTGTGAACCAGCAACGCGCTATCGTGGTAAGCGAGAGTATTGTTGTAATATTGTCATAATTATCTCAGTCCTGATGATCGTATCTGTCTTGAAAGCGCTTGTTATTGATAACGTTGTCATATGTATCATCGTGATGTGGTTATAGTGTCACGATTTTACCTCAGAGTTTTCAACGTCATGAAATCAATTGAGCTTGTGCGAATGATTGTACGCGGAGTCGTAACACGACCCGAACAAATCCGACGTGCACTGTCAAACGCCAAACCACAACCAACCAGACCGACCCACACCGACTAAATTGGAGTTAAACAGTCGAGCACGGTCGAACCGAATGGTGCCGAATGGCCACTGTATCTAGTTCGTGAGACAAACCTCACGCGAGATCGGATGAAAACACTTCTCCCCCCCACGGTAGACACTGTGCGCACGCATTCAATAAAGCAGCGGAACATCGCTCAAGTAGAATCGCACCAGTCAACAGCCATGATTCGCCTTAGTCAACTTCTTCTTTCGTACTGCCGTCCCAATATCCCGTACACACGCGCGCTGATCGTGCATGCGCGGAACAAGCGTTGTGCGAACAGACCTTTAACAATAGATTCCACTTGGCGCTCGTAGCAATCACGCAGGTCGCGTTCACAATGGTTACGTTCGGAAAACTCAACGGTTGAGAGATCATCATCACTTATGATAGGACTATTCTTCAAAATCTGCTGCGGTTTCAAAAGTACGATCCAATCAGAAGTGATTATCTCTCAACCGTTGTGCAACCGTTGAGTTGTCTGAACGAACGCCAATGTCCAATCGCACTGGGGGTCGTTTCTGTATCACGCAGTGTAGTGAAAATTACAAGAGTGAGCAAATTTACTAAAATATCTATGATCTTATTGGTCAACAACTAGTAAATTTACTCACTTTTGTAATTTTTACTACATTGTATGGATATAGAATTTGAGAAATTGAATTAATTAATTACAATTATATCACTGCTTACTTCTGCACTTCAAAAGCGTCATACAAAATACAAACGAGAGAGTTATTTAAAAGGACGTTTATGTTGGAACAGACGAGGTTTTGTTTTTCCGGTTTCTCTTTTCAAATTGAACGCAGTATATATATTCGAGAAAGTTCTGTCCAATGATTTGCTTTTGTGTGTTTTACTTGCCTTAAGGTTTTTCGTGCGTCATGGTTTTTAAGCGCTCGGTTCTGTTGAACGCGCCCAATCTGTGTGCGCCACAATGTATACACATGTTCCAAACTAAACACATCCATTTAATCCATTAACGACTATTGCGATTATAACACCAGTTCCGCACAGTTCTGTATGTGAATACTGTGTGTACGTTCGTGACATTTTCCACCGCAAACTTCTTTGTTATTTTCGATTACTCATTGATTAATTGCGGTGTTTGGAGTAAATTCATAACGAACTTTGTGTGATTTGTTTCTATTTTTGTCATTTATTTTACTTTCCTCGCACGCCATAATAAACAATGTCTACAAAATCCACAGTGGATTTGCGAACAGAACTGGCCGAGTTAGTAAAACGTAAAGCCGAAATCGCAGTAAGTGTGAATATATGTAGTAAATTTTTTTTATGACAAAGCATCAAAACATGAACATATAGTGTAAATTGCATATTTACATAACAAATACTGCACGCACACGCGCCCGCGCACACACCACACATACACACATTCTCTTTTAACAGTAAAACAATACTTTTAAACACTTATAATCTTAGATGTGCATATAATGACCAACTGTATATATCTGTGCTACACTCAGAAAGAAAAAGGTGGACTAAAACTAAATATTTAATAAATAATTATTAAAAATTTTACATTGAAAAAATATAAAACTTGTCTTTCTCAGTTATTTTTCCTTTTATTACATTTATATATATGCTGTTGTTAAATCATCACATTACAAATATAGAATAAAAGAAAAGAAGAAAACAAAATATGTACCAACCAATGTTTACAAAACACAATGTTTGCAGGATACATTAGCTGGTTTAGAACGTCAAATATATGCCTTTGAAGGAAGTTATTTAGAGGATACACAAGTATATGGAAACATAATCAGAGGTTGGGATAGATACTTAGCAAGCAACAAAACTACTAACAGTAAAGCTGATAAACGCAACAGAAAATTTAAAGAAGCTGAGAGATTATTTTCTAAATCATCTATTACATCCATGGCAGTAAGTAAATACTTATTTCTGTATAAACCATTTTACTCTTTTATTCATATATCTTTTAATAAATAGTTTTATATACAAATTTACATATAAACTACTATAACTATACTATAACTATACTATACACATATAAACTACTCCTGTATTTTGTTTATTATTTTTATCTTCTTTACAAATAACATTTTGATATTCAATTCAAAAAACTCGCACGTGAAAATTTACACGCGAACAAATATATATACGCATATATATATATATACGCAGTTTTCCGCACAACAACCTGCGATCGGCTCGGATGACCGAAAATATATTTCTTAGTTTAGTAACTTATCGAGCTTCAATAAGATTTAATTGTTAAAATAACATTTAATTTATCTGATATAGAATTCTTTAAAAACATTTTTTTTATATGGAGCGTGTGTATTATTATTGTCATTTTGTGTTACAGGCTGTTACAGGACTTGTAGAGAATACACAAGAAAAAAGTAAGGATCTCAATGGATATTAATGATCTATTTAGAAAAATTATATATTCTTGTATTTTTTACATATCTTTGTTTATTCATATTTTTCTGTAGAAATAATAGCAACATTATGAGTGCATAAGTAGTTGTCTTTTTATTTTTAATTGTGGTGTTTTGTATTGTGTTATTGTACATTTAAGTAGAGTGTGTTTGCACTATTGTTTTTTTTATTTGGATCGCTTTATCTTAATAAAATTATACTAGTTTGCATCTACTATATAGCGTATACACATGTGCACATATACACACATACAAAGCGCACGCACACAGAAGAGACAAAATGAGTGAGCATAGTATTATTAAAAGGTGATTCACAACTTTGCTTATTGCACACTTGCCAAACTATATAAATTAAAAATTCCTATTCAACATCACACACACATACACACAATCTACTCAATTTTTCCAGAGTAAAACAATTGCCATAATAATGAGGCATATTACTTGATTTATCATAAGGAAGATAGTTTTTCTTTCTACATTTAAATTTTTTATTGATTTCTATGTAAATAATTTTGCATGTATCTTAAGATAGGTGTGATTATATTGATTTAAAAATATTATTGATATAAAATTTTATATAAGATTGATATAATTTTATATAATTTTATAGTGTAACAATGAAATATAAGTATAACAAACAAATGAATATATAATAAAAAAGAATTATTTTCATGTAAATAAAAATTTGATTAAACGATGTAAAAAAAGGTTTTATTTACTCTGCACACACGTGCGTGCGTATGAAAACGGAGCGCACACGCATGAGTATAGAGACAAACACAATTTTTGGTTTTAATATCCACTTATGCATTTATATCATGACACTTGCAATCATTTGTATTTATTGTTGTTTTCTTCTCATTTATATACATTTTTTGTATCGTTAACACAATTCGTTCCACTTCCAGTTGAACGATACAGCGAGTCGGAGTCTCAGATTGGAAATAGTGGCAGCGAAGACAATTGCAACTTTGGCAATTCGAATGCAATTCCTTCCGGCAATAATAATAAAGAAACTAGTGGAAAAAATCATACTTCTATTCAAACAGGATACGTTCAAAATAATGGCACTATTAATAGCTCGGATAATACTTCAATTCAATTTACAAATGGATCAATGACTAATGGCAACTTAGAACATGTTGCTACACCTATCAAAGAATCCCATAATAATAGCAAAGACCCTAATAAAACTAAATCTACAAATAGTGCAAAAAAGAATAGTAATAAAAGATCTAGAAATAGGTAGAATTGTTCTCACACATATATATGTGACGCTATAAATAAAAAGTTTGTTTTTCATATATTTTATATAAATGAAAGCAAAATTTTGTTTGTATTTGTTTTTTATATAGATGATTTGTTCATGTGTAATATCAAGATGTTAATTTTATGAGTAATAGAACAAAGCGTTGCCATTGAAATTGTGTGTGCACGTGTGTATATACGAATACATATGCATACACACATTCATACACATGTTATTTCTGCCTTTTATTAAATAAATTAATTTTCTTATGATGTGTGTACACGCGCGTATATGTATATATTGATATTCTACGTAATATAAAATAATGCGCTATATCTACTGTATTAGTTTTTGAAGCATAAAATTGTCAAAAAGTTAATTCTTAATTTTCTAAAAAAATTTATTTACTAACAAAAGAATATAATAAGTAATGCTCATATAAAAAAAAACTGCAAAGTACTTTAAGAAAAATTATATTCTTTTAACAATATTTAATATCGAAGAATATTTAACACCTACACATAACACGTGTAAATTGATGTTATAAAAATAAATAGAATATTAGCACAGTAATTTTGATTTTATATATTTCTCAAAAATATCTGGCTACCTAAAAAAATAGATAAATTTTGTGTGAAATTATAATTTGAACAGGTAAAAGGGTCAAGTGTATTTTTAATTATTTTCTTCAGAGCTCGCTTGTAATTTGTCAATTCGCTTACTGCTTAAATTTCTTCGTGTGTACTTAACTTTCATATTTTATCTAACCATCGGATGACAAGGATTGGCATTTATGTCAATTGAACTGTAGCCGGATTGGTTATATACTTGTCAGCTAATCTTATTACTGTCAATTTATTTTTTTGTAATTGAAATGTGTCGCACTGCCATCGACCAAGTGAGCAATGCGGAAACCGAGCATATACTCAAGCATGCTTGAAACAATTTTTTTCTATGGCTGCATACGGAAAACATTTATTATTGCTAGTTATTGCATCTTTTTGTCCTTAGTTTATCGCTCTAATGAGCGATAAAAAAATACAAATTTAAAAAATTATCTAGTATAGCCCCAATTGCAATATACAATTTAAGTAGCTAAAACACTTAAATGACTATACTTAAAGATTTTTCTTCTTATAGATTTACTAATAGATTTCCGATTCTTGTGGAAAGAAGATATACATATAGTAGGACAAAAATTATATTATAAAATGTTAATATTTTCAGATTTATTTTGTCGATCTTTTATACAGGATGAATTATGCGATACTGCTGGCGTTAGATGCAATTCTTGGCCATAAATCTGCACATTCTTTTGCTACAGGTCCCGTAATAGCTGATCCTTTCATTTCGCCTTTGTTGTTGACAATTACACCTGCATTGTCTTCAAAGTATATAAACGTGCCGTCCTTCCTACGAAATGGTTTTCGTTGTCGTATGACCACTGCAGGCATTACTGTGACAATACATAACATAAGTTTATTTAAGATTTTGATAATAACTAAAATGTTAAACAATAAAAAAGTCAAAAAAAATAATACAAATAAATATCTTAAGTTTATTTACCCTTTTTTCTAAGTTCAGGTTTTCCTTTCTTTACAGTAGCAACAATCATATCACCGGATCCCGCTGCTGGTAAGCGGTTCAACCGGCCTTTGATTCCTTGTACCGCAATAACATACAAATTCTTGGCACCTAAAAAATCAGTTGCTCTATCATAGAACTCCTTATTATTAACACATCATCTTATTGAAACAACCAATATATAAAAGTATATAAAAAGATAACATTTAAATATATTTAATTTATTCTTTGTACCTGATAGAATAAATTGTTTTTTTTTAATCGAGTTATTTGATCTACTTTTTTATTACAAAATCCATCAAATTTTGCACTCATCCAATAAAATCTTATTAAGTGGTAAGAGCATAATATTGCACATCTTATTTAAGATGCATTTTCTGATATTTATTATCTAATACTGAAAGTCTAGAGTATGCATAAAATGAATTATAGATTTTCACGACTAAATATATTAGGACATATCCTTAAATTATCTATATGTAAAACATTTACTAGTTTGTTACATGACTAAGTTAAAAAAAAAAATGCTTTTTTAAATATAATTCTACTGAGTTAGTTCACAAACTGCCGATGTAACAGAAAACGTTGCGAGACACAACTTGACTGGAAATAACACCATGTGCACTTGTGGATCGCATGAAAGCTCTTTAAGGTTAAGTGCTACATAAAACGTAATTATTTGCAACTTACCAGTATTATCGGCACAATTAATAACTGCACCAACTGGTAGACCAAGAGATATCCTGAATTTGGCTCCCGCGGAACCACCACGTCCTTAATAAATAACAAAAATTGATTAAAAACACCATCAGGGAACATTGATCCGTTATTCCACGCATTTGTCATAAATAAAATAAACGTCTCGTCGTGTCATGTAATAGGAACATAGTTTTGTTCTGTTATTGTCTTAATAATAATCGATGCATTATTTCGACGATGAATTTCTCTGATTTTCTTCGCAATATCAACTCACCTCGTTTAGACATCTTGGATTATTTTAAAAGAAGAAGCACGACGATGTTGCTGTCGCTAGTGTCTACCATTGACGTAATAATATATATACTGGATTCAAATTGAGAAGAGAATCCTACTGCGCATATACACATTCGCTAGTAGCCAATGGGTGCGTTCAGACAACTCAACAGTTGCACAACAGTTGAGAGATAATCACTTCTGATTGGATCATACTTTTGGAACCGCAGCAGATTTTCGAAGAATAGTCCTATCATAAGTAATGATCTCTCAATTGTTGAGTTGTCTGAATGCACCCAATGGCTGTGAAGTGAGGTCTTTCTAATAGAGAAGATGCGCGAAACGGACGAGTTTTCGTTTATTCGGTTTCTCTTCTCTATGAACTCAGTGTAATAGAAACAGTTTTGAGATCATTTTCTCTCACTCGCATGATTGAGAGAGAAATCTTTATCTCAAAACTATATATTAATTATAAAGCCGAGAACACACTAAAAATAATAGAACAGTAAGCGAATTGACCAATCACAAGCGATCTTTGGAAAGAACGTTCCGGAAAGTAATAATTCCCAACGGCGCGAGAAATAAAGAATTCTGCTGTACGTCACACACACAACTATACGTATAAAAAAATTTAACGAACTTACTGCAAGTGTAACATTTTATATTTTAATACATATCTCGTTCTTTTAATTTTATTATATATAAAAAGCTTATTATTTATATTTATAGAACATTTATATAATTGCTAAAATAGGATTGAATAACTTGAAAACTGCAAATATAAGAGGTACAATTATAATTTATAAATTTACATTTACAAGGCTTATGTCGTATAATATAATTTTTAATATTAAAATAAACTTACACATAACGCTATACGTAGAAGTTTAGCGGATCATAATGTATCTTAATGTTCTCCAATCACTTAACAATTCTTAAAAACACAATAGATATAATTTTAAAATTGATTGTGTACAGTTTGTTGTAAGATTATACAAAGTAATTCACATAGGAACTGGCAAGAAGATTATCGCATATTTCTTCTTGGCAGTCTCTTTTAAAACTTAAAAAAGTGGCTGTTTATTAGTTTGAATTATTAACGATATCTCGTGTAGACATTAACTATCGCAATATGTGTGCCCCGTAACATTTATAATTACAAGATATCTCTATACAATTCAAAGCTACACATTACTTTTTATACTTAAAACTATAACTTGACGACTAACCGTCATTGTAAATAAAAGAATAAGCCACAAAATCAATCGTAATAATAAAGAAACCTACAACAATAAATTACGTAAAGGTGAATAAATATATATCAAAATATACGAATATGAAACAACTCCTTTTGCTTGATGATAAAAAGAACTTTTTTTCTGACAAATACAACTTTGGCTGTTTTTTTTCCGCATACGCCGGGTGAAAGAAATGCTGTCAAATGTTATATGCATAACATGTCGATCAAGATGAAGTTAAGTCGAGCATTGTATTCGTGTCTTCTAATGCTGGCAATGGTAACTCATTCTCTTCTTTGACTCTAGCATCTGACATTTTTAGGAACTTGATCACCTTCTCAGTAGCAGCAATTCCGCAACTACTCACTTCGCTCTGAAATAAATACGCATAGTAAGAGAAAAGTTTCATCATCTTTTTAAATAAAACAA
Source organism: Pseudomyrmex gracilis (assembly GCF_002006095.1). Classification (NCBI taxonomy): domain Eukaryota; kingdom Metazoa; phylum Arthropoda; class Insecta; order Hymenoptera; family Formicidae; genus Pseudomyrmex; species Pseudomyrmex gracilis. The sequence continues at coordinate 133,030 of NW_018020682.1, forward strand.
TAAGATATTTAGATATTTTATTTAAAAAACATTTACCGATGCCGTTAGGTTCATAAAGTTAAAGAACTTCTGAAGTACAGATACCATAGTAGCGAAATTTTTGTCTGGCAATCTATTCCGTACTGACAACTCGTACTCCTGAAAATCAGAAAAGTGAGAAGAAAACCAAACTGAACAATAAAATAAAAGAGCTAAATTGAAGTTTTTCTTATAATGACGCGTGTACACAATTTCTTTTACCTTGTTGTCCATTATTAAGTATCCCAGTAAAAGTACAACGTATGCTCCGATCAGCGTGTGCTCCATATGTCGCCCAGCTTTTTGTAACACTGGAAAAAAATACAAAAACATGTGATTTGTTGATACTTACTTATAATAAACACGAACATTGCGCGAAAGTAAACATAGTGCAAACATAATACAAACATTTTGTGACGGTCTCTTCGATAAATTCTTCTTGAGATTTAGTGGTGGTTGATACTGTTTCAGTTTGTTCAGAATCTTTCTTTCCATCTAGAATGGCGTCTGTTTTTTGTTCTTCAGCGCGCGCAAGTTCTTCTTGTTTGTAAAACAAATCAATCAATGATCCTACGCCACTTTCCCGTGCTGAAAGTGTGTAAATAAAAAAAAAAGAATATATTTTGTATTTTCATAATTATATTATTTTATGTATTGAGAAACAGTATGTGTGTGTGTGTGTGTAAAGTGTTTTACCATCAAACATATCCTCTGAAATCGGAGGTGCTTTAAGTTCCATAAGAAGTTTTTTGTTATCATCACATTGTTCCACTAAATTTATCAACAGAATGAGTGCTAACATCATCATGTCAAATCGCGTTTCCTCCGGAACGGATTCAGGCACACGTAATAAAATGAACAGACTGCTTTCCAAAAAGTCACCTTGTGCGCCAAATGTTCTACTACCGAAAGCTGTACACAGAAAACGATATTATATTCAGAACAAACAACAAATGAATCAGAATATAATTGTAGAAAAGAAGAACAGCAAGAACTCTTACATTGTCCGTTAAACTGATGGGTGAGGTTAATGAGAACTTTAATAATGGCAAAAAGACATTCTCTAATAACAGCACCGGTAGAACTTTTATCGCTCGGATCTGTTGTCGGATAAATGGGTATCTCCCGCCCACATAGATGATATAAATTAGCTAATGTGGTCACTAATACTCCTTCTTCATATTTCAATAAATACACTTGATTTTCTTCATTCATATGAGTTACCTGAAAAATAACAATGCGCCATTTGTTTTATGACATCTGTTATACTACAATAGCGTTTCGGTATTGCAAATCTGAAGGTATAAATCCGAATGCAAATAAAGCTAATCGATCAATCGCATTGATTGTTGAATATAGAAATTTCTAAGATAAAAGAGCGATTCGATTCGCTTCTGATTTGCAATACCGATCGCGGTAAATACGTACAATAACCAAAAAAAAAGAGAGAGGCACTCACATTTTCTAATACACGTAAACATCTGTCAACTTTACGTAATTTATCTAATAAAGGATCTGTCCAGCCAGATCTTAAAATATTCTGGCTATTAATATGGCGGTGGCATTCTCGAATTGTTTTTACAATATGTTCGAGACCACCTAATTCTCGTAACTCTTCTTTGAACCATTCTCCAGCACGTTTCGACGTGAGACTAAGAAGAGTCTCCATAGCAAGTTGACCAACCTGATAAAAAAGAAAGTATATTATGAATTATTTGGAAATACAAATAAATATTATGTACACAAGAACATATAAATACAAAGAGTAAGATATAAAAATACAAAAAGGGAGCGTGTGTGTATATTTTTTTTCAATATTATATACTTACGGTAATATTATCTAGGTTTAGATGTTTAGCGTGTCCTTGAGCTTGTATATCGGCGCATAACTGACGCACTTTTTCTTTATTTTTTGATAATTCAGCATAACTGAGGCCACAATCGTCCAGAGCGTCTTTGTGACTGGCATCAGATTCCAATAAACTTAACATCAATTCCAAACAATCACGATCTAAATCCATAGCCAAACGATCTTGACTTAACACAAACATTACTGTTGCCGTGCATAAACCAAGACTCTGTAATGCAACGGTGATGTTATTATATAAATTGCTATTAAAAAAATTTCTTTGTAAATTTGTTAAAGTCGAGACGTTTATAATAATCATATCTATGATGTATGCTACTTGAAACATATGAATGCATAAAATTGAAGAAGACACTATGTGTGGAGGACATCTATACCTGATCTTTAGTTGCATCATGAAGAGCTTTAAAAAACTTGGCAACAGTTCCGTGAGCACGAACGTGCATACGAAATGCAGGAGCCATACATTTACTTGCTAATCGTATGGCTGAAAGGCAACGAGTAGCATTTGGATTATTTTCTCTCAAAGTGTCCAAGATATACTCCACATCGTCGTTAAACTCCTGGAATTCTCCACTTTCTTGTATCTGATGAGCTTTTTTTACATTCTTCACTACAGTATAGAACTGCAAAATTCACACAAACGTACGTTAAAATAAATTTATTATTTTTTAATTATCCAAGATAGAAAAAAAAAACTCTTTGCATTACAATATATCTTTCAAAACTAAATCAACATCATGCCATATATTGACCTGCTCATAATGCACTTACCCCTTTAACTCTTTTACCGCAACGAACTCTTGTGATCATATCGGATTCATCTTGGAAAACTGTATCGGCCGAAGAATATGTCCAGACTCTCGTCAATTGCAAGGCATCGAACTCTTCCTCGTACGCCACAGGTTCTGTACTGCCGGATCCGGACGCAGTGGTTGGCGTACTGTTACTGGTAGTGGGTGTATCCGCAGTGGTGGATTCTTTATCACTGTCGCACCACTTGTGTTTATATAATGCTCGTCTTTTGTTCCCGTTTGTTGCACCCGCCGAACGACTCTTGAAAATACTACCTTTCTTGGCGGCAGGTTTTACCGACATTGGAACGCTTGTGGATGGCGGATCGACAACTTGTGATTCCGAAACCGCGCTACTCGTTACAAGCATTGGTATCTCATTCTCGACATTACCACCGGCACTCTCGCTATCGTCGCTGCCCGAGAACCAATCCTGGTCCACCAGAGTTTTAGCAGCAGTCTCGGGCGCAGTATCGACACTGGTTCCGGGAACTGTTGCAGGTTCTGGTTCAAATTCAGGATCAGGTTCTGTTTCCGGTTCATGTTCAGGTTGTTGCTCGATGTCTGTGGATTCGGTTGTAACTTCGGTAGTTGAAATATCTACGGAACAATGCTGAACTTGGTTTGTAACATTATCCGACTCGGCTGTTTCCACGCTATTTTCTGTATTAGTGTTAATATCTGATAATGATGCTACTGTCGATACTGGTACTGGTACTGATGCTGGTACTGGTGCTGATACTGGCACCGATACAGTAGCTGCAACTGTTGGTGTTGGTGTTGGTGTTGGTGTTGGTGCTGGTGCTGGTGCTGCTAATGCTGCTGGTCTCGCGTCAGAATCATTTGAAAGAATGTCAATCAGCTCCTGGGTTGTAGTTGGCAGTGGCTGATCGCGTCCAATCAGCGGCTCGATAGTTGACTTGGAGGAATACGTTGAGCCGCAATCAGTCTTAACAATATCATAATGGGATATAAGTGTGTTGTTAGAATCCGTCACGGATTTTCTCAAAGTTAGTGAGAGACCTCCGGTACCACTGTACGAGTTGGGAGTTATTGGTGTTGTAGTGGATGGTGGTACAACAGAGCTTGTCGTTGCCAGATCCAAATGTAGATTTTTGGCGCGGCTACGAGTGGTTCTACGAGTGTCAGATTTTTCTATAGGAATCGACACGGTCGACACGATTGGTTGATGCGCACGCAGCGATTTGTGATCAGACTTGATTTGTGACGTCTCCGTAGTAGTCTTACGTTCAACGTCCACTTTGGCAGGACTAGCTACAGAAGTGGAAATCTTGTAGGTATCAATTTCTGAATCATGCGTATCCTGCTGCACATCTCCGCATACCAAACGTGCCGTACCTTTACATATTCTCAGTACGATCGGAGGTTTATTCTCTTCTCGATTAGGAATATCAGTGCTTGTTGTGCTATCTAAATTTTCTACTACTTTCTTAACGGGTGCATGCGACGCTTTCGTTACAGCATGTTGCTGCTGTTTCTGCGTCGCTTGCTGCTGCTGCTGAGAGGATTGCTTTTGAGCGCGAGCCCTCCCGTATTGCGAATCAGGTACTTGTCTGTAGATTGCCACATCCTGGCGAGATTCCTCCACCACTGGCGGGATATTTCTACTCTTAAAAAACTTTTTCGGTTTTACCACTGCTGGAGCGTTGTCCTTGTTGTCCGGATCGGTCTCGAATGAGAACGGATCTTTTGCAGAATTTACGCGATTCTGATTTCCATAATCAAGTTTCATCTTTTTCGCACCAAATGTGTTATGTATATCATCTCTTCTCCCTAAAAAGAAACAATTTTAAAAGATTGACATATTGATATGGTTTGTACAAAAACAAAACTTCTCTGTTTTTAAAAAAAACTTCCTTCTTCTGAGAAATAATTATATTTCTGAATTATTATCTAATAAATATTATCTAATAAAGCAATAAATATTGCTTCTACTTAGTGTTAAAATAGTATTGAAATTATATCAATAATATCATTAGAGGAACTAATTGCACAAGATTATAAAAATAAAGAACTTGTTAATTTATATCAATTTTCATCATGGTACAGAAATCAATTTTACAATATTGTTAGTTTGCAAACAGAACTAGGCCTTACTAACAAAGATGTACAATATGCGTGCAAAAAACAAAAATAAAATTTATGGAAGAAATAATTCAGAGAGCAACTGTTACATAAAATTTGCACATATAAAGTAGCTTTTGTATTAAGGATTTTAGTGATATTTTGTAAATAAATTAGCATTATTAAATGTATGTTGACATTTTGAACTGGCTGAAGAAAACACATTGGTAAGTGCTCAAACATTACAATATTGTTAATGTCACACTTTTGTTGATATACACAAAAGTAAAGTAACATTTTTGTTTTGTTCATACAAGAGAGAGAGAGTGTTATACAATTTATTGTATATTGGAAAGAATAACAAGTGGGGGGGAGCCACAGATTTTATTTAACTATTATAAGACTGTAAATTTTTCCATAAATTACAAATCAATATAATTCTAAGTACCTGATCTTTTTACAAGTATCTGTTCTTTACACAAATGCTTTTACACATCTCTGTTTCTTCTTTATCAATGTTTTGTCAAATATACAAATCACACATATTTGCAAACAACTAAATACACATGTGAAGATAGTTTTGTTTATGACATCAACATACATAAGTCTCTAAAAGCACCAGAGAAGCAAATTTACGTCACACGAAATACAAAAACATTCTGACAAAAACGTACCATTGATATTTGTGCTCCTGATTGAGGTAAATGATGTTATACCCCATTTTCCAACAGTACCCGCCGATTTAGCAGCGGATGGCCGATTGCTGTTCTCGCGAAAGAGCTCGAACTGTATGCTGTTCGGCGTTATGACCTTGCGGTTGTAAGACTTGGTGTAACTGCGGGACGTCATTGTTTGCTTGTCTCGAGGACCTTCATCGGCATCTCAAAGCACACTAATACTGATAATGACGCAATTTTATCTTCATGCTTGTCCGGCGAGTGCTGTGCGCACTGCGTGCCGCGTATCGTGCATCAGTATCGTGATAAGTATCCTACAATGTGGGAAATAACGCGACGCGATTTCGCGCGTACGAAACATCAACGGTGGAAATGTTTTCAGATTCGCTCGAATTATCGAGCGTTGGAGCGGCGATCATTCGATCAGCACGCGACTGTACTTCCTGGACGTGAAACGGGAGAAATAAACGCCATGTTCCGACTCGCGCTATCACCTCGACGCACACGTACGACGACCACTCGCTCACTCCCGAAACAACAAAATTCGATTAGCAATCGGAGTGATCCTTCGGGTTGGCCGAAGAGAGTTTGATCGCTCGCGAATTCTTTTCCTTCGAAAACTTACTGCTGGCGTTACTTGAGGCTGATTTTCCGCTTTTCTATGCCGCTCACAGCTACCATCAATTTCTCAGACTGTGGATTATTAATCATCAACATATAGATCTCGAGCCATCTGCCGATGTTTTTCGTGTTTCGAGATTTAGATACATACACATATATATACATATATATATATGTATATATATATATATATACACACACTTATATGGAAAAAGGAGCAGTGTTACATACATACATACAATGCGCAGAATTATGACGCTTGTCGCTTCCGCCAATAGATAGAGCTAAACATGACGCTTCATATATACTTTTGTAGAAAATTCTAATTCCACACATAAATAATAATAATACACAAATTATATGTATACATATACCGATTAAAAAATATTAGCGAAATACATTACTGAGCGAGTTAATCGATCTGTTTTTCTTCAAAATTTGTAATTTTGAGAGGAAAAAGTGAAATGAGAAACAATTACGTTGTCAAAATTGAAATTTTTTATAGAGTTTTGTAACGCGTAATAGGTCATCGGACAAAAATAATCAGAATGCATTAAATCATGTCGAGCGTTCAAGTTGAACGGTTTTCTTTGTGCATTGATTAACATTATTTAACATTATTTAACGTTAAATACTCGACACAACTCGTTGAAGTTTATGATTGTTTTTTTATGTTTCTTCCTCTCCTCCGCTTTAAGCCGGGAACGCATGAGAAAACATCGGAAATAAACAAATTGGCCAATTACAGGAGAGCAATGTGAAGAATCTTGGTCGGTCTCTCCGACAAAAAAGTCTTGCTTGGGGATTGGTCAATTCGCTTTTGCAAACCAAACACAAAAAAAAAAAACGTAATATAATGAGTAAGCAAATCAACCAATCGCTTGGTTGTCATCGGAGAGAAGAATGAGAGCGGCCACAAGTCCACAAGAGTTTTTGCGATCGCTATTCGTCCCGTAAGCTAGCGCACGTCCACGGGTGGTGCACATTGGCAACTACGTAACGATGTCCGCGACTTGTCGATACGTACGCAATGTCCAAACGTGGAAATGGTTCTATTCCGCGCTATGTGTAATCAGAGAGAAGAACCTGAGAGCGGCCACGGCCATAAGGCCTGGTTTATGCCGGCAAATAAGGCCTTGTTTTGGCCTTGTTTATGCGAGTAATAACTGTTAATTCACGCCGGAATTGGTACAGTTCAACTATAGGATTTCAATGCTTCTGTTATATTCTGTTATGCTTATGTTAATAAACAGAAATATTAAAATCTTAGGTCCGCATAAACCAGGCCTAAGAGTTTCTGTCGTAGCTTTTCGTGGACATGGTTCTATTCCGTGCTATGAAAGCACCGACGTGGTGGGGATACGCACCCAAGCGAGACCGTTGTCCGTGTGCGCTCGTGGAAGTGTGCAGACATATTATGTTGATGTACGACGACGGTTCTCGCTTGTGTGCGTATCCCCACCACGTCGGTGTTTTCATAGCACGGAATAGAACCATATCCACGAAAAGCTATGACAGAAACTCTTATGGCCGTGGCCGCTCTCAGGCTTCTCTCTGGTAAGGCCTGGTTTATGCGGGCAATAACTGTTAACTTATGCCGGAACCGGTAGAGTTTAACTATAGGATTCCAATACTTCTGTTTATACGCATTCGGCAATTTTGTATAAACAGAAGTATTAAAATCATATAGTTAAACTTTACCGATTCCGGCATAAGTTAACAGTTATTGCTCGCATAAACCAGGCCTAATACACACGGTTCTATCCCGCGTTAAGCCCGTTCTACATTGATCGCAAGCGCAAACGCAAGATATAGATCTCGTAGAATTGACCAATCACGCTGGTCAATTGGCTGATTTGATCAATACGATTAGTCAATTCTTACCAGACCTGTTCGTTGCGTTTGCGCTTGCGATCAATGTAAAACAGGCTTTAGACGCTGTCATATTGAATGGCGATATTAGCGCCTCTAATCGAACGGGGAGAGAACTTCGTGGTCACATACAACCGTTCTGTCGGTGAAGGAGAATAGTGTAAGAACGATAAAAAAGTTTCTCTCGAGGTGAATGACAATGAAAATTATGACAGAATGATAATTTTATAATCAATCGGTCCCTTGATGTTTGTACGCAATATTATTCTTTACACGAGAGTCTTGTTTCATGCGGTCGAAAATATCGTATTCAATATGGCGGCGCCCCGTTCAGAAAAAAACCATTCACATATTACTTTTTGGCTTAATACCACTTAATAAATGGACTACGTAGACTTTTTTTTATAATTGACCTCCAACTTTGAAGCTGATTTGTTCAACTTGCGCAGCTATTTTTTAAACTGTAGAGTGTATAGACGTGTAATAATCTATGAATTTAGGCGTATTCAACAGAGTTAATCTCAAGGTAAATTATAATATACTTAATTCTATAGACATATCAAGTAATTATGCGTTTGTTTATTTTTTATATAGATTTATATTTTTTTTTACAACGATATGTGTTTATTGTGTAATTATATGATTTTAATAGTTAAAAAAAATCTTAATTGCTTATTTAATAGTATTATAATTGTTTCTAAAACTTCAAAAATTTGATAAAACATATTTCTAGGATTCCCAAGGAGGAATGTATTCAGAATGGGCTTCATTAAGCACTCTGATCCTGCAAGGTTCAGAGGAAAGCCAAAGCGTACTAGGAAAATTTCCTCCTGGTACAGGAAAAGAAGTTGCATTATCCATAGTACATCAGCTTGCTGCAAATCTTGGCATCACTCAAGCAGGAGAGCCTAGTTCACTCTCTACTGACAAAGAAGTACAATGGTGCATGGAAGTGATATGTTATGGATTGTCATTGCCATTGGCTGAGCATGACACTGTCAGAGATTGTGTGAACATATATTGCGAGTGGCTGTCCGCATTATATTCTACTCCAAAAATTTCTGTACCCAGACCAATAGTAGATGATCCAAACTTTTATGCCAGAAAAATTATAAGTCATTTTCACAATTTGTTCGTTCCAAGAAAAGGTGAAGGTAAAAGTCAATTTTATTTCTTATACATAAACACTATAATTTCTTCATTAATAATCTTTATGTTTTCTTTTCTTCAAAAAAGTCTGGCCTTTTTTATATCAGGATCTAGGTAATTTATAAGAATATGTATATTTTTGTGTGTTGTTAACATACTGTTGCCTCATTTTCATTAGCACATAAAGTAGCATATCAAGTTATACCAATAATATCTAAAAAAAAAAAAAATAAGAGACATTATTTAGTTTTATATTATACAATATGAAATTTTTTGATATTTTGTAGGTACAGATACAATAAATCGACAGGCTGTTTTGTGTCATCGAGTGCTTAGAACTCTGCAGCAAATCGCAAGAGGTCCGGCTACTTTAGAAAGAGAAACGTGGGAAAGTCTGCTGTTATTTCTCATTGGCATTAACGACGCATTATTGGCACCACCAGCGACGAGAGAAGATGCTGGAGAACAACTGTGCGAGAGAGTGCTTGGTGTACTGTTAGAGGTATAAAAAAAAAAAAGGAATTATATATCTTTTTCAATAAATACTCTTATACAAATATAAAATAATGGTTTCAGGTATGGCTCGTTTCTTGTGAACGCAGTTTTCCTTCACCTCCTTTATGGCGCACATTACGAGAATCCTGTCTGCGTTGGCGTCATAGATTAGCTTTAGTCGAACAATGGAATCGCGTGTGTCTTGCACTTACAGCAAGACTGCTACAGATCATGTATGGACCAATGTTTCCTGAACTAAAAATAAGTGCGTATTTATTTTTAATAAATTAAACTTTTTCGCATCACATCGATGCAACAGTGATTCAAACATTTTATTTTTTATGTGTATTACAAAAAGAAGTCTATGTTAACAGGTGAGGAGGACATGCAGCTTGTATCACCTACCATGTCAGATGAGGCAGTAGCACAAGCATGGTACAGACTATTGCGCACTATTGGCGATCCTGTGGATTTATGTAGGCCTGCTATTGTTTCGCAAACACAGGCATTTCTACAATACGCGATTGCTAGTCCGAATGTTATTGATCCGTGCCAGCATCCGTGTTTGCAGAGTTTGCCACAAATATTTCTGAAAGCCATAAAAGGCATAGCAGGTCAAGTTGATGCTTTTCTGGGTAAGTTGTATATCTCTAATTTAACTAAACTTCATATAAAATAGCATATTACAATTATATATATGTATATCTACATCTCTATATGTGTTGGCAAATTTTGTAAAAAGATTAAGACAATGTTGAATGTATATCTCTTAAAACGTACATCTTCTATTTTTCTTTTTCTACGAGACTTGCACTTATACTATCAGCTTTTTCACATTGGTGGCGGTTGCACATTGCGAATGTTCTAGGCGTTTCACAGGCATGCTGCTGGGAAGAGTGCTGTTTGTCCAACGTTCCATCAGGAAATAGCGGTCCCGGCAGCGGGGGTGTCGGATGGGATAGGTCAAATGGCAAGGATCAGCCTCAACCTTCTCCGACACCCCCAACTCAACGCAGACTTGCCAAAAGTTTCAGTGTCACTCCTTCTGCAGTCACGAAGGGTATCTCTCAGAGCGCGATACTTACTCTCGCTGATATATTTCTAACACACACACACACACTGTACTCAACCAATTTTAAGTTTCTCTTTGCAAAGATCTAAAGTCACAGATATTATAAGAACAGCACTCTATTTTGTATATAAAACATAAGATACCTTATTGCAACAAATAATATTGAAGTTAATTGAAATTTTGATGTTCTCTTTACTTATTGCTGTTATACATAAATATTTTACAGGTATTCCTAAAGCGTCGTTAATTGGATTAACAACAAGTCGCGTATCTAGTACACCACCGATGTTGATATCGAATTCTGGACCGTCATCTGCTTCGAGTACTGCTTGTAATATCATCTTTATAAATTTCTAGTTATATTTTTGAATGTTTCTTTTGACTTTATAAATTTCTAGTTATATTTACGAAAATTTCTTTTATGACTTTTAGCTATGACCTCACTTGGCCAAGACATCAGACCTCCCTTAGCTCCTGGGCGTCCCAAGTGCAATAGCATACTGCATCTTTTCGGAGAATGGTTGTTCGAGGCCGCGTTTATCGGTACTGATGGCTGGTCGCAGAATCTATCACGTAAATATTAATTAATTGTGTATCACATGATAAATGATTACTTTTGCACATAAATTTTTGTAAACAAACAAAATTGCAACAATTGTCTAGAACCTTCGGGCGCGTCGAAACGTCCATCTTCAGTGCTTGTAGAAGGACCAAGTTCACTGCAAGAGACCGTGAGCGACGTACCGCCGACACTCGGTATAGATCGCTACGAGTCCGGCAGAGCAGAGGCTCTGGGCGCTTTGTGCAGAATTTTCTGCGCTAAGAAAACGGGAGAGGAAATATTGCCCGTATACTTAGCTAGATTTTATCAAGCAATGTACCACGGTCTTAAAGTTGACGAGGTATTGTCATTCAATTCTTGCTCTTTGTTTTGTAAAAATTTTGAGAAAAACAGTTTATATATTTATTAATTCACTTTGTTTTCAGTCTCGCGAATGCGGTGAAACACTCGCGAGCATTCTGTTAAATTCCGCTGACTTGTTTCGTTTGGATTTGAACGGTATACAAGTCTTGGTACCGGTCGTACTGTCTGCTCTGGAAGTAGTTCTACCAGAAAAAGATTTGAAACTGAAATCTAACACAGTATCGAAATCAGATTTGAGAAGAGCTTCGATACATTTGTTAATATCGATGTTAACATTGCCTCTGCATTTTCAGGTAATGTAAATAAAACTTTATAAAGTAACAACACTGACACGCATACATACAATAAATAAATATTATTGCACAGAATCTCGCTATTAAGGAACTTCCGACATTTCCGGGCACGAATTCTTCCGAGAAAACGCCTGTAACGTTTGTACAGTTAAAATCGAGACTCATGAATTTGCTCATAAATGCTTTACAAGTAGAGACTGATCCTCAGAATACGCACATGTTGTTAGGTAAGTCAGTTATGAAATTGAAAACTGTTTTTTTTTTCCAAAAAATGTTAAACATTTTGTGGAATTAAAAGTTTTTTTTTATAATTAATATATATATTTTAAAATACATAAATAGAAAACGCGAAGAATACTGCTAGGAAACAAAAAAAGTTAAGTTATTTATACCGATAAGATTAGTTATGTAAAAAAAAAGATAATTATTTAAAATGTGTATATTATGTAAAATAATTCCTATTAGGGGCTCTTTTATTGAGCGTGCAAGATTCTGCAGCAGCAGAAGAAGTGGAACAAGTCACGCAACCCGATACAGTAGCTAATGACTCGACAACTAACTTATTATCTTCAGGTTCGTTCTTGATACTAAAAAGTGTTAGCTTGCATTCGGTTTAATGCACTCTGTTCTGAATTATCTAGTATTAACTTCTGTTTGTGTTCAGATTTCATGAGTAATCATGATCATGGACGTTAATATTCTAGCATAAAATTATTGATTTTGATGATATAATTAATTTAACAAGATAAAATTAAAATACTCATTTAATACGATGATATAACAGTGTTATATATATGATGTATATCGCGTAGTCTATGATCATGATTGATTTAACTCTAGTACCAGTAAGGTAGCAATGCTACTTCATTCAGCAGAAAAACTCATTAACATTAATCGGTAGCTTATGAATGGGAGTAAATCAGTATGACGCAGATATTCAAATTACTGATGCTTAATATATATCACCTCTCATCGTATCAGCTTTACACGTGCTTATATATTATGAAATGTTGATTTTTCTTGTTGTTACGAGTTTTGTGTTCTGTTGTGCATTTCGTCATTGTACCGTCTTATCATCGCTTAATATAGTCACCAGCGATTCAGCCAGTCAAATAAGTATATCCAGCGATCAGCGATCAATTGGCGATGCCTCTGATATTGTGACTCTTCAAGAGGAATGCATTGCGTTCGGTAAATACAATTTCTTGTTTTTATCTTGCTACACGCTCACGAAAACTGCATTTGAGGACATTCATAAAGTATGAATTATGTTTTTGCTCGGTGTTTATGTTTGTTTTTATTGTTACAAAGATTTCTAAACAAACTTTATATATGTTTTTACTTTTATGGAACTTATGCACGATTATATAAATACAAAGTAATAATATAAGTAGATATTGTAATTTTCGATATGGATTTTCACAGAATAGATAAAATAGAAGGATCATTGTTTGCAGATTCTGCCCATGCTCTTTTTGTACGGGCAACGTACTTAGTGTGTCATCGTTTGATCTCATCATGGAAGACTGACTTAAATATCTCTCTAGCAGCACTCGAGATGCTGTCAGGATTGGCACGTACGCGTATTCGTGAAACAGGTATTATAAAAAAAATTTAATATGTTTTGTTTAACTATTTTTATTGCGCCAATAAATATTTCTTTTCATTGTTTCTAATAATTTTGCATGCAGCAAGGAAACTTACAGGTTTGATGTCATTTAAAAATTGACAAATTTCTAACAAATGTATATTTGTAACAATACGTATCACATTATTGTTATAGATGCCTTGGAATGCAAAAGAGCGGTAAAATGGTTGTGCGATTATATTTCGTATCAATGTTGGCGTCCGCCTCCAGCACATTCTAAGGATCTCCATTCTTCTATTGTTGCTGCGTTTAGTTGTCTGACTACTTGGCTAACTGCTCATCCACAGTTGTTACAGGTTTGAAAGTTTTTATAAACTGGTTTACAAAATTATCTTATGTATGTGTTGTATATGTATATTTTATATCATAATGTCTTCTTTTTTTTATGTTATTCAAGGATAAAGATTGTTTGACTACGGTATTAGAAGTTGTCGAACTTGGAGTATCTGGTACGAAGAGTGTTGGAAAACCAGGAGAACCCATCAAAATGAAAGACGAGAAAGAACTTAAACCCGCATCTATGCGCGTAAGAGACGCCGCTGATGCGCTTCTTACTATTCTATTGGAACAGGTTTGTACAAAACATACAATATATGTGTGTGTACATGTTTGTTTTTATTATTGACAGTTTTTAAGATTAATCTGAGATAGTGAAGAAAAAGTTCTTTTTTTATTTGTTGTATTTTAGACTTTTTTTTTATAATAATAATTTATTTTTGTAGGTTGGTTATTTTCCGAGCGCCTGTGGAGCACAATCACTTTCGTCACTATTGGACGAAGTATCTTTGCTTCGGCACTGCAACAGCTGGACAGGTGGACGTGTAGCGCGACAAGCTGCTGTTGAGAGATTTCGTTACTTCGTGTCTGAGAACGCGATCGTACTGGCTTTATTAGAGGAGCCTCTGGGAAATGATCAAGATCCTCAGCCGACTGTGACAGTTCTCATCCGCGGACCGTTCGGCAGACATGCGTGGACGATGCAGCTTCGTCATTTGCCACGTCATCGATCTAGCATTAGAAGTATTAACAGTAATCCTGGTCGACCGTTGCCATTAGCCGAAGCCGCACCGCGAACGGATTACAAGCCGAGATTTTTCCCGGACAATGTGGATCGTATTCCCCACTGCAAAGTGTAAGTGACTATATCGCTCGTCATTTGAGAATAAAATTCAAAAGTTTGAAAATTATATTAAAAATATTTTGTCACATTATTGCGGTGATTTTAGAGACGAATCGATACCGAGTCTCGAAGCAGTTATGAGCGATAATGACGCAGTGCGAGATGAACATCAGATTTTGGCGCAGCTTTTAGAGCGTCAAATAACACTCGAATCAAAACACGACAATAGTAATATAAAGAATGCAGATGACAAAACTGACGAATGTGTACCGCCACAAATCTGTCACGAATTTCAAACAGCTCGTTTGTTTTTAAGCCATTTCGGTTTCTTAAATATGGAACCTAAGGACAACGAAGAATCCAGAAATAGCGGTCTTATCGCTCTAGATCCGACTATTCCCGGATTCTGCATGGATTTAGAAACGTTGGACAATATTAGCCCACGAACCTGCGATACTGTTCACGTCTTTTATGTGAAGGCAAATCAGAAGTCCGCCACTGAGATATTATCAAACGTGGTAAGAGATATCAATCATATTTTATCGACTATAAAAAATCCATTTGTGATTTTTACATATTCACGTGACATTGACAATCTTTCGCGAACTGGTTTTGCGTTCTCCAATAAATAATACATCATATATCTCAGAAAAAACTGTTGCTTACATTTTATCTTTATACTTGCAGCTTCATGAGGAAAACGTATCTCCGAACTTCCTGGAGTTCTTAAGTTCTCTCGGTTGGCCCGTTTCTGTATCCGCTCACGCGGGTTGGACGGGTCATGTGTCTACTTCGTGGAGAGTAACGGCGCAAATAAACGTGCCACAACCAGCTCACAGCAATCACGGCGGAGCACTCTACAACGGTGATACTCACGTGTTATATTGGGCGGACGTGAGTTCGGAAATTGCATTCGTTGTATCCACGCAATCGTATCTCATGGCGAGTTCGGACTCGCTAGAAGAATCCAGTTACAGCAGCGATATCAGTAGCAGTGGACAAAGTAAACTTTTTAAAGCGATATTAAAATATATTCTTTTTTAAGATTTTGATGAAAATACTACTTATCTGCTTGTTTTCTACCTTGTAACATGTAATAATTTGTATTTATATTTCATCGTAGCGTGGTTTGAGCGGAGCATCAGCGAAAGTGCGGACAATCGAAGTTTGCACAACACAACGCAGACTTCTCGAGCAATGTCGCTTGATTTGGAGAAACAACCGTCGAGTCTGACAAGCACAGGTCCAACGAATTCTTCGAGTGCGGATCCCATCAGACCCAGAAGGTCGACGAAACAATCTCTACCTGCGCAGACTAATACAAAAATTATGGTTGTATGGTTGGAAAGTCTGGAAGATCATATTTCGTTTCCGATTGGTGCGATTATGTTTCATTTAATTTTTTTTTTTTTTTTGACGATTTTACTTTTAAATACTTTGATATGTATATTCGATGATATTATTATACTATACTATATCTTGTTTATTGTATTTCCAGTATAAAATTTTATTTATTACATAGGTGACTTGCTTCCTTCCACTTACACGGGATTGGAACAATCGAGAATGCTGCAGGCTTCCGACGTACATGTTATTTTTCTTCAAGCTCTCGCTAACGGATTGATAAGAGTTAAATTACGAGGACCGGTCAGTAGGATTAATCTGGCAACACCTTTAATCGATGGTATGGTAGTATCAAGAAGAGTTTTGGGAACTCTAGTGAGACAAACGGCTCTTAATATGGGGCGTAGAAAAAGACTCGATAACGACAGGTAAACTAAATTGATACAAAAAATTCCAACGCTTGTTTTCCATACATTATATTAACATCTATTGCAATTATAATTCTGCACTTAAATTTCAATTGTTTGTTTTTTTACATTATTTTTTGTAAACTTCTATTTTTAATATATAAAAATATACATGTAATCTTTGTGTTTTAGTTATCATCCACCACATGTACGAAGACGTCTGAAAATTCAAGAGATGGTACAAAAATATAAGAGAAATTTGACAGATCCGGAATTATTAACACTTTTATTCAGCAGCACTCAAACTTATCAAATGCAATAGACTCGTATAAGAATCTCTCACGTAAACAGTGATCAATGTCTTTTTTCATCGTCATAAAGCGGAAGGATTAAAGCTATAAAATTTGCAAATCAATCAGTTTGACGCATTTCGTGATAATACAAAGCAGAGATAAAAAAAAAGTCAATTCATGTCGATTTAATAATTATTAATTAACTTATCATGTCGATTTAATTATTATAAATTAATTTATCATGTCGATTTAATAATATTTATTTGCACAAATGTAAATAATTTATTTTAAATACTGCTTATGCCGCAGGAAAAAGGTATGTTACTTCTTAACATCGCGGAAAACTGGCGATAAAAAAAGTGTGATAAAAACTAAATATATCTGAATATATCCGAATATATATTATGATTTTTAATATATACGCGTATATTTTACGCATAAAATATTGCGAACTGAAGTATTCTGTTACTTATAAAATCAGTATTTTGTAGATAACATTGTAAAATAAATTATTTTCTCCGCACGGATGTAATAGAAAGTATGTAAAAGAGATGTATAATTTTTAGTTAATCAATTTTTTATTATATATTACTATATATTCTGTTTTTTTTTCTATGTACATTTCTTCAAATATAGTACTCTTATTGAATGTATTTAAAATCATATTGAATATGGTTAAAATCACCTACAAATTATTAAATCCCAACAGTTGCTTGTTTAATATAGAAACTTTTAGCTTTTTTGTTTTTGTATATGTGAAATTTTAAAATGAACACATTACGCAACACTTACACACTTACATCACACCTGATAAGTTATATAAGATAATCATCGAATGATTTGCTTTATTTTATATCAGTCGTTTCATTTACTAATTTGAACGGAATACATATATTGCAGAACACATTTCGAGATTAAACAGTCATACTTTTTTCGTGTTCCAATTTTCGAAAAATGAACTTTTACATATAATTACAATCTCTCATGTATGCGTGATAAAATATCAGTTCTTTAAAGTACGTCGTTAAAACTTATCCTGAGTGATTTTTCAATAAATTGCATTGTCATAGAAGACAACATTTTTTCGAGATATCGCACAGATATTAAAAACATCGAAAATAGCACTGCGTATATCATTTACAAAAACTTAAGGTTAACTTAAAGTTAAGTACAAAAACTTAAGTTAAGTGAGCTAGTAAGCGCTTTTAAATTTCAGTAAAACTCAACTTTTTTGTTTCACTGAGATTTAAAAGTTTATTTACTTTCCGCATAATTCAATAACTTGATCAACATCCGTTCATTGCTCGCGACTCGATCGTTTATACATATATCATTACTAATAATAAGTGCAAAATGTTTTTTTTGTATTTCTTTTAGCATTATTCACGGAGTTTAAGTACTGTTATTCTTTTTTTGCGTCCAAACTGATATCACATTGTGATATCAAACTCGAATGTTCTTATCGTGTTTTTTTTTTCATGCTAGTTGGATAATGGCAAGTTAAATATAGCATTTAAAAGTATATTGGTTTTCACTGCACTTTTTCTTATCTATTGGGAAAAACAAGTTAATTGTATTTTAATGTCACCACAAACAACAAAATATGTTAATTTTAGATGGTAATAGAAAAAAAAAGAGAAAATAGAAAAATAAAAACATATTCTTTTTGTGATATAAATGCGCTCACATGAATGTACTTTTATTAAGACACATATATTCTTTTGAAGTCTATACAATTTTTTTTTGTCTATTTGTTGCTGGAATCCGCGAGAAAATTTAGAATACATGCATGCAGTGACTCAGCGCGTATCTCTGGTCTGAAAGCGACGATGTGTCATTGCTCAGTTTATTGTTACGCAATGTACGCGAAACTCATTGTTTGATTTTTCTGCGTTTTGTATGTTATTGTAATCGCGCCGATCAAGCACACACCTCTACGCAAGTAACGAAATATACTTTCTCGTATTTGAACAGTTATCTTCTCGTACCATCATACACACACGCACACGCACACACACACAGTCGGTGCAAGTTTCGGCATGCGAAAAAAAAACCGCTTTGTCACCGTCAAATAAATTACAAATTATCGTACACGATGTTTTACACCTCAAAAAATGGCTTGTACAAGTTTCTCGTTAAAAGACAAAGCTTGATGTTATTTCAAAAAATGCACGTATCGAGAGCGTTTGTCTTTTTATATACGATGATTTGGCGTCATTATGTACACATGTGACGCAGCACATACTTGCAAAGCGCATAATCATTCCTCGCGATATCAGATTGCAACGTGTTATTCTTATCAGCTAACAAATCTATGACGATGACATTTTTCGACACGCCAGTATATCTTATTTTCAATGTCACTGCCAATGTGGATCTATTGGCAAAAAAAAAAAAGGAAAATTATTTGGAGAAGATTTTTCTATGAGACAGAATTGGTTTTTTTTTAGAAAATTAATAATACTCAGTCGTAACAGCGATTGTGATGTGTGGTTTTAAATTTTGTCTAGCTTTATCCGTTGATCAAAATATATACGGACATTTATATGCTGTTTGTTTATGATATATCACAGCGTGGTTACAAGAATTATAAATGTATACTTAAAAACGTGGAATACACAAGATAGCTACATAATTACATGGTACGACTACGTGGTACTGATTATGTACTGTGTCCAATGTGTTGAAATTACACATCAGATTAATGCCGGACTGACTTGGTCAGCGCATTAATGCTGAGTTAATAGTGTTTTTTCCTAATTGATGCACTTCTTGCGTAGAATTGCGTCAACGATAGCGGCACCGATTGTCGATATCATTAAAAAGAAACATCCTTCAAGTTTGTTACACAGTTAAATCACATGTCGCTGGGTCTTTTGTGGGAACCGGCCTATTGGTCTTAGTGGTTTCGGTTTGACTAATCGGCCGGCCTCGACACGAGATCGGCGACGTATGATTTACTGCATAACGGACTTTAGTGTGCGCACATGTCTGTGTATGGATCGGATCGTGCTTATTATTAGACAGAGATCCGTTTATCTCCATGTTACAAAGTGTTCAAAGATACTGGCCTTGGGATCCTTCAAGATCTCTCTGTTCACGCCGTGTATAGTGTTATATAAATTACGCTTTTTGATAGTCATCTTACGAATGCTATATATATATATATATTTGCACTCAAAGTAATTGCATATGTAGAATCGGCGTAATTTGCTGTATCTACACAACTGCATCTACTTTTTTTATCGTTATGTATTCTTTTATTCTTCTTCAGGGAGACTTCACAGAAATGTTAAAATTTTATAAACAATTCATCCAAATTTCGATGTTTCATCTGCTGACGATTACTTATATAATCGTTAAAAAAAGCTTACAAACAAATTATTTAACGATTTAACGACAATTCTATATTGTTAAAATTTTCCAAAAATTAATTGTATATTTGAGTAAAAATATTCTAAGAGAGAAAAACAAACAACCTCTCTCTATTTGCAATTTGTACAAAAAAATTTCGTTTTAAGAAAAACTCGAGATAAATCGTACACGTGTTTCGTAGAATAACGGAGCGATGTTACGTGCATACGCGCAACTCTCGTGACGCGCGAATTCAGCCGCGAGTCGCAAGCGTATTGAGGTTTTCGCGCCACGGCTACGCACGCGCGCGCGCGCGTCTTGATTGGTCGCACTGTCCCGCGATATATCTCGTATCGGTGCCACGAATCTCGCATGACGCGACCCGACGATATCGGATACTTTCACTTCGCTACGTTCAGGCATGCTCGCTCGGACACGGCGAGAGACCGCACTGGTGGACCGCACGACAAGGGAACGACGGGCTCGCTTGAAGGATTGTTCGACAATTTTGCGCATCTCGTCCGACAAAGTTCCCGAATGCGGACGTGTGTCTTCGGAGAAGTGACGACGAGCAATCTGGAGGTCTGTGTGCGCGTGTCGCTAGTGGCAAAGATCTACCGACGAATTCGCTCATCCCTTCCGTCGTCGTGAGTGCTTTGCATCGCCGTTGCCGCAGTAGCGTGAACCGCTGGTGTTGAACGAGGACACGCGAGAACGATTTTCTCGCCGAAAATAAGAAAGATTTTCGTTTCTGGTGGTGCGGTGCGGCGTATTTGTTTCTTTTTGCAAAACACAAGATTATATAGGTTCTTCCTGCTGTCCGAGAAGCTTTTGCCGGCCGATTAAATGTGTCAGTATGGAAAATCAAACAATGGACCAATTCTGCGGCACCAAATTTTGGGTGAGTAAATAAGGTCGTCCTTCTTCTCCTCCCTCTCCCCCCGTTCCTCTTTGATCTAGTCGTTTCTCTCTTCATTCCCCGTTTTTTGAAATATAGTATCGACGATGTAAGCGACTTATAAGTCACCTCACAGTGTTCACACCGTGTACGTATGTGTGTGTACATGTGCATAGAATACTTTTCCTTAACAAAAATTACGAAACTGCTGTCAACGATGATCGGTTAAATCAGTTAGAGTTCGACGCGAGAGTGTCTCTTTGCGTAAGAGATCGTGACGTTCAAGATGTTCGATTTTTGGCTTTGTTTCCTTTCGGGCACACACACACACACACACACACACACACACACACACACACGTCTTTTCGCGCTAGAACCTCACAGTAATAGCAATGACATCGTGTTAAAAAAATGTTGTATATGTTATTAATATGTTATACGTATGTTATTAATATTATCAATATTTATAATATGTACACATATTACGGAAATAAATCTTATATATATATATATACGTACGCACATCAATAGAACGTAATTTAGAGACGCGCTCAAGGAGCGCAAATATTCGAATAAACAAGCGTTTATCACAATTGAATCCTACTTAATATATGATTGTATGTACATATCTTCACACTATCTTCATTATATATATGTAATATCAAACAAGCAATATCTCAAGAAAGATGTGTAAGTACATCATGACAAACAAAAAACACTTCAATAACGAAAAATCGTGTTTATGCGTAATTTAAGATAATAATTATATGAAGGTCTTCCTATATGACATAACAAAGAAGGGAAGTGAATGTCAAAAACCGTCAAACCGTTGGTCACGTCAACATGCTTAATTACAAACTAAACAAATCTTTATTTTCAGAAATTTATACAAATAAATTTGCAAATTTACAGGCAAGATATATTGTAAAATTTATTGTGTAAACTGGAAAAAAACGCTAAAGAGAAAAAAATATAAGGAAAACGAGAAAGAATGAGAAAATTATTGAAGTAATTGAACGGTTGACTTGTTGACTCGCTCACTTGCACATTGTGTTGTGCAATAGTTTAATTTCCTGAACTCGATAGATAGACTTATGTCATCGAATCATCGTTTTTTGTTAGTCTCTGTGATGCTTTTAATGCCGATGCAATTAGATTGTCTCCGAGTACAGCTTATCGTTGCTACTGTGTGATAAGGCTTATCATTTATCAAAACTTACGCGAAAACTGAGACAAAAATTAAACAAAAATGTTTGAGTTTTGCCTTTTTTTTTTTTTAATAGCAAGTCTGATCGCATTATATTCATAAATGTTAGATATATGAATAACAAGAAAAGATATCGCTTATCGGACGGTATCTGTTCTTTATTACAGGCGCGCAAGTAAGTTTGATGATCAAACAGGAAGATTTTTCGAACTCTAGGCTCAATTAGTTGTCTATAAATACATCATTACTCACTGTGTGTTCGACACAGTGTGTTGTATTTCCCGTGTCAAAAACTGAAACATCTCTTATATATTAGACAAAAAACCGATTTGTATTTAAAAAATTAATAACTTGCCTAAAATGTTTCTTACTTGTTTTTAGGATGCTAACTTAACATGGCACACAAACGATCCAGATCTAACAGAATGCTTCCAAAAAACAATATTAATATGGACACCATGTGCATTTTTATGGGTGTTCTCCGCCATGGAAGCGTACTACCTTTTAAATAGTAAAAGGAGAAATGTCCCGTACACATGGTTGTTTTTTTCCAAGCTAGTACTTACTGTAGGATTAATTATACTTTCTATAATTGACATAGGAGTGGCTATATACGCAAGTACTCATCGTACGGTTTACAGTGTTGATTATTATACACCCTTTATAAAAATCGTTACCTTCGTAAGTATGAGTACAGCAATATTTTGCATTTTATATATTGAATTTTATATATTGAAATAACATAATTTTTAATTTTTTAATCTTAAATATTTTAAGTCTTTCTTTTTGCTTTCTTGAATTGTGGTTTTTTATAGCTTTTTTTTTTTTATTAACACGTTAAGGGTTCTACGTCGGTCCTTGGGATAAGGACTAATTGTCTGGAGACTGACACTAGATTTTTTGTTTAGGTGGCGTCGATCTCTGAGGACCGACAGTATTAAATTAAAAAAATAATTTTAGTTTCGGTTTGCAGAACGGAAAATTCAGCGCCGGTCTTCAAGGCCGGCGTAGCACTTAACGTGTTAAATATATTAAATTGTTTTTTCTTCTTTCTTACACAAAAATTTGTATTAATTGATTGTAATATGGAAACAGAAATCATATATTCCTGAGAATAGTTTTCGAGTTGGAATTTTCACGTCATTGTCATTTTTATTTTTTGTCCGACATTTTGTAAACATTTTAATACGAAAATGACTCTAACGCGTTTTCACAGATCATTTTTAGAAATTGTTATAACACAAAATGTCAAATATTTTTAAATATTTTTCGCATAAGACGCTTAACTAAATTTGTTAATTATTTCAGGTGTTAGCATCTATCTTAATGATATATAATAGGAAACAGGGAATGCAGACATCAGGGTTATTATTTCTATTTTGGTTTTTTCTTGCATTATGTGGATGTGTTCAATACAGGAGTTGTATAAACGACCTCATTAAAAGGGTATATTATAGCTCTCTAATATTAACAGCAACATACGGCTCATGTGAACATATTTTATGAACAATTATATATTTTACTTAAACATATTTATAAATTTTTATAATTAATTTTTAAGTATGCAAAATAAATTGCAATTTAATAAAATACTTTTCATAAATGTATTAAGTAAAATACATTGTTTATATTATTGTTTATAGTATAAAATTTGTATCCAATTTTTATTTAAAAAATTTACCAAAAAATATTTTGTTGTATTCGTTGCGAAGAAAAACATTTGTTCAAATTAATAAAATGTTATTTAATTTTTAGGTAGAGCCTACGTACGCACTAGTATCCTATATGATCTACTATTCAATAGTAATAATATTGTTTATACTTAATTTTTTGGCTGATGCAGAGCCTCAATTCTCCGAATATCCTACGGTAAAATTTTTTTATACTGATATATTCTAACATATATTATGATCTTTTACCTTTCACAAGGAAATTCTTGAAATCAGTTGTAAAATTGTGATTTTTTTTTGTATTTACAACACAGTTTCGGATTGTATATTTATTTGACTTTTGCAGGTCGAATTACCATGTCCAGAGCAAGGCTCTTCCTTTCCATCGAGAATTGTTTTTTCATGGTTCAATTCTTTAGCGTGGAAAGGATTCCGAAAACCTCTTGAAACATCCGATCTATGGTCTATGAATCCGGAGGACATGGCCTCGGAGATTGTGCCGAAATTCGATAAATATTGGAATCAAAACTTGAAGAAAACAGACGAGTAAGCTTGATATAATACAATCGAAATAAATGATTACTTATATATATATATAAAAAAGTTTATTATTTACGTATTGCTATTTATACAGCATATTGTTTATATCATATTTCATTTTTAATGTAAGTTTTAAACATAAGGAATTTTATACAAAAAATGTTTTAACAACATTTATATACATTTCTTGCTAACAAGGCCGATTTGGACTTACTTTAGGTAGTGTGCTTTGTGTAATGCTTCGCGAATATTCATATCGTTAACATTCATTCAAATGAACACGTGTAATAATAAATATTTTTTACGTGTATAGAGTAGAAAGCACAAAAGCGTCATTCCGTAAAGCAACTGGACAAGTAGATCTTAACAATAGTCAAAAAAAGAAGATTGCCTCTATTCTACCACCAATTTGCAAAGCTTTTGGAGCAACATTTATGTTTGGCGCGTTTTTAAAACTGATTCAGGATATTTTGACCTTTGTTAGTCCACAAATATTAAAGTAAGTACATCAAAAATTGATACAATTTCTAATTTACATCTAAGTTTGTATATATTTAATTTTAGTTTGATATAGTTTATTAAATGAAAACGGTATAATAATTTTACAAAACCTACTTGTAGACTTGTTGTAGATTATCTACATAAACTCGGGAAAAAAATCTTTATTTGTATTTCTCTTTTAGACTTCTGATTGACTTTATCAAAGAAGGAGAGGAAATGTGGAAAGGATACTTCTATTCCGTACTACTTTTAGTTACAGCAATAATTCAAACACTAGTGCTATCCCAATATTTTCATCGTATGTTCTTAGTTGGATTACGCATACGTACTGCCCTAATTGCGGCGATTTACCGTAAAGCATTGAGGATGTCGAATTCTGCCAGAAAAGAATCCACTCTCGGTGAAATTGTAAACTTAATGTCCGTCGACGCTCAACGATTTATGGACTTAACCGCGTACATAAACATGATCTGGTCGGCTCCATTACAAATAGCCTTAGCCTTGTATTTTCTGTGGGATATATTAGGACCAGCGGTACTTTCTGGATTAGCAGTCATGATCATTCTTATTCCCGTGAACGGTTTAATCGCGAACAAAATAAAAACGTTACAAATCAGACAGATGAAAAGCAAAGACGAGAGAGTGAAGTTGATGAACGAGGTACTTAATGGTATCAAAGTGTTGAAGTTGTATGCTTGGGAGCCTTCGTTTGAGCAGCAGATACTTAAAATACGTGTAAAAGAGATTCAAGTACTGAAAGAAGCGGCATATTTGAATGCCGGCACGAGCTTTATATGGTCGTGCGCACCATTTTTGGTACGTTTCTGAAACAGTCAAGCGTTGTGATTAAAGATCTTAAAAAATTTTTATTGCGAACTTATAGTTTATTTTTTGTCATAAATGTGCAGGTGTCGTTGGTATCGTTTACTACTTACGTACTTATAGATGAAAATAACGTCCTAGACAGTACAACTGCCTTTGTTTCGCTCAGTTTATTCAACATCTTAAGATTTCCACTCTCTATGCTACCCATGATGATTGGTAACATAGTTCAAGTGAGTTTAAGTAATGCATATATGTATTATAACTTACGTTAATTTATACGTACAGAGATTTATAGCTACTATTTTTTATCTTTAGGCTTACGTTTCCGTAAAACGTATTAATAAATTTATGAATATGGAAGAACTGGATCCTAATAATGTACAGCACGATCCATCAGAAGGTAAAACAAAACTTTCTCTTTTAAAATATAGTATCTCTATATATATTGCATGATACACATAACAGTAACACATTATATCACATTAATTTAGCGCACGCGTTAGTAATTGAGAATGGTAGCTTCTGTTGGGACAATGAACACATCGAGAGACCAATACTACGAAATATCAATTTCCATGTAGAACAAGGTCAATTAGTAGCAATAGTTGGTACAGTAGGATCAGGCAAGAGTTCCCTGTTATCTGCTCTGCTTGGTGAGATGGATAAAGTAAATGGAAGAGTAAATACAAAAGTGAGCATTCTTTTGTCGAATTGAAAGTGTGAAATATAAGGAAAATTTATATTTTTCTCTCTTGCACACGAGAATTTATAATAATTGAGTCTAAATACTTCTTGTAGGGTTCAATCGCATATGTCTCGCAACAACCGTGGATACAAAACGCCACGTTACAAGACAACGTTCTATTCGGAAAGGCTTTGAATAAATCAGTGTACAATCGTGTTATTGAAGCATGTGCATTGAGTCCGGATCTCAAAATGCTACCCGCGGGTGACCAAACAGAAATCGGAGAGAAAGGCATAAATTTATCTGGCGGTCAGAAGCAAAGAGTAGCTCTAGCTAGAGCAGTATATAACGATTCTGAAAATTACTTCTTGGATGATCCTTTGAGCGCGGTGGACTCGCATGTGGGAAAACACATTTTTGAGAACGTAATAGGCCCAAACGGCCTGTTGAAGAAAAAAACAAGAATGCTCGTTACGCATGGCATCACGTATTTGCCTGAAGTCGATAACATTATTGTTCTTAAAGAAGGCGAAATAACGGAGATCGGAACTTACAAGCAATTGTTGGAAAAAAAAGGCGCTTTCGCCGACTTTTTGGTGCAACATTTACAAGAAGGTATCTATAAATAATTTATCGCCTATTTTGTTTCTTATCATAATAATTAAACTTATTGTTACATTTTCTTTTCATGGATCTAAGTTGGAAATCGTAAGTCTGCGAAAAAGTAATTACAATTCCTTTTCCTACATTGCACGCTTGCGTAGGAAATACTTGCTGTCATATTTACTTTGCTCTTTGATTGATTGATTGATTGATTGATTTAATGGTATATTGTTGAATTCCCCCATTTCTCACATTCTTCTCTTGTGATGCTATCTCACAATCGACACTCAGACACATCACACGTACGCAAAATAAACATAACTTCTCTGTGTGCGCAATATAATTTTGCGCAAAACTTTTCAAAGAGAGTGAAGAAAACACACAGAGAAGATGTGAGAAGTGACGGTTAATCGATTTTTCAACGATGAGAAAATTGAGAAACTTACTGCATTCGAAATATGCATGCAACTTTTTGAATTTTTCCCTTTATATAATTTTTTTAAATGTACAATATCGATACATTTTATGAATGAACGTTTATCATTATTCTATGATCAAAATGACGAATTTGAAACAGTGCCCGTTGATGAGGGTTCCGAAGCTGATTTACGTGAAATTAAACAGCAGCTTGAATCAACAATCGGAGCGGACGAGTTGCAACAAAAGTTAACCCGAGCCTGGTCCAGAATATCCGAAAGTGAATCCGGTTCTATGGTTGACAGAAAATCGCTTAATGGTTCTCTTAAAAGGTACGTTTTTTATATGTATGAAAAACACAACGCGCGTTTTTTCTTAATCGGGCGCCCAGCCCGGCTCGCGAATGTCGTTTCCGCGGAAAAAAGAAATTATATCGCGGACATTTCGGATGAGGGTAATTATGCAGTTATACGGACTATTTTCCGATCTCAACAATTTTGACATATGTTATCAAGGTCACCTCCCTGAATAATAATATGAAGGTTTTATCCGTCGCTCATTGTTTATAAAAAACTTATGAACAAAAAAAGTTTCATGAAACTATTGTTTTTCGACACCGTGTACATTTTTCGTGTGTTGTAAGCATGTAGGCAGGGGGGGCTGCGC